>NW_022475570.1:0-39263 GCF_009193585.1 Aspergillus caelatus
TTTCCCCTCTCCACTTGAGAGTATCTGGCTGGGCTGCAATGAGGGTTTTCTCTTGCTTCCTTGGGCTTTCATCTGATCTAGTAATTTTCTGTTCTGATCTGAAATCAATACAAAAGCTTTTCAAGGAATTTTAGATAATACTCCGTATCTTGTTTATAGTGAATCTCAAAAAAAAAAAACTAATTCATCAAAGAAACAGATGGAAACGAGCCTGTAGTTTCGGTAATGCACAGCCGCGAAGAACTACCCAGCTCAGTAAGATGCTCCGGAGTACTTTGTAATGTACAGCAACACTGGCAAAATCCACTCGACACAAGTGGTTCCAGTTCCAGCGCTACGGAACAGTCTATGGCGTAATAGTCCAAACGGTACGAAGATCCTTTCGCTACGAAAGGATGGATCAGGTGATCGGTGGGGCATGTGTTACTATTTCGGGTTAGTACTAGGCCAGCACGTGAGGCCGTGGGGGGCTACCAATCAAAACAACACCACGACAAGCGACATCATAGCGCTGTAGATCTATTGAAGTTTCCCCTATGATATGCGACAGCAAAGTTGGGTGGTACACTAGGTGGAGGCTATTACGCTCACTGTGGCAAGCATTCACGGCTGGTATGATATATCGTTGTAGTCTTGATACAGCTGGCAACCCCCGAAAAGGAAATTGATAGACGATCCTGAGTCAGGTTCATTTGTACTCTGCCACCTTCTATTGGTTGTTTTTACAAGATAACCATTCTAACTTTTCACAGTAATTATTTTTTCCTTGGTCTGTTCGTTATTAGGGCTAGACACGAACAGCGAAATACAAAGTTTATCTACGCCTAACAGTGTACAGACACAATGTCTAGCTCGTTATCAATTCGATGCGTTCGTGTATTTATTGTAGAAGAAAGGCAGGCCCAGAGTATATGGATTTAATGGCGTGGGCGGAGGCCTCAGCAAAGCCTTTCATATTCAATCCCCAACGGCAAACTTGCTACGCGCTCTCAACTTCGCGCCATACAAATAGATAAAAACCATCCCAAAGATACCGCCGACCGATAGACCCGCCAGCACGGTAACCCCTTTCCCAATTCCCAGGTCAAGATACATATACCGCGCGAACATGACGAAGCCTGCAGCGGTTATGGATCGAGTAACGTCGCTCGCCGCATAGAGAGAGGCCACATAACGTGGGTACGACAGCGGTACATGGACGATGATCGCTTGAAAGACGACAAATGACGATCCGGAATATATGGCGATGCCGATGCATAAAACACCCCCGGCTAGTGCGCACCCAACAATGAGGGAGAGGTATATCAAGCTCAATGTGGTTTGAGGCATTTGATAGATACTGCCATAGGCAATGGGAAAAGCCTCGAAGAATGAATAATAGATAGCATACACTAACGACGAGTAAACGCACATATATGCGATGGCTGGGGCTTTGACTGCGATTTCAGGTGGCTTGATCAAGGCGTCGATCAATATGGCCTGGAAGTCAATCGTTTTGGTTTCAGCTGGGGCCACAACTGCTGGGTGGAAACGACGGAGTCGTTGGGCTCGACGAAGCAAAATGGTTTCATGCGACGTCTCGGGCAGTAGGCAGATAATAACGAGGAGTAATGGTGCGCTCATTAGAACAATCTCCCACAGAGGCCAGCGCCAGTCGGGGGTCACTGCATAAGCTGACAATAAAGGTCCCAAGGCCGGGCCACAATAAAACCCAGTAACCTAAAATATGAATCCATAGGGGGCGTCAATCAGCGAAAACATATCCTGGATCGAGGCACCTCCGCTGGCTAAGCTCGGACTGCTGAAGAAGCCCTGAAGAAAGCGCAGTACGACGATGGCTGGAAAGCTATCTATGACTGCGAGGATAATAGACACGATCACAAACAGTATAAAGGATAATACATAAGGAGGGTTACGACCGCTACAAGCGATTTCACTCAATGGCGAGAAGATCAAAGGGCCGACACCGTCTGCTGTGAATTAATACCTTGACACCGTGACATAAAGTCAAATTGAAAGAATTAGGGATGAAAACTCACATCCGACAACATAGATCGCCAAGGTTAGTTGAACAACCTCTATAGACACGCCATATCAAAGAATCATGAACTCATAACTAGGAATGAAAATGGACGATCCAGAATAGACGATGAATGTGTAAACACTAGTATCGGTCAGTAGATGTTCGATTTCAAGGAATGTATGGCACTTGCGAAATGAGAATTATCACCCATGATTTACGTCCCAGAGACCAATTTAAGGGGTTTTCTGGATCATCAGGCGTATACCAGTCGATGATGAAGCTCTTATCAGCTTTGGTCGCAGTGCACAGCTTCTCCGCATACCGAAACGTTTCTTGACCGCTCTCAAGGTCCCTGTGGGAACGCTCATCCAAGCTTGAGGCACTTGTGGCCTGACGGAAGTCGAATGTTGGATCGTCTTCAGGATAGCCCAACCAGCGAGAACCAAACAAAAGACGAATGGCATCGCTTAAGACGGTACCCCGTATCCAGATTTTCATGACGGTGAACTAGAGTGGTGCCTACCTCGGGGTAAAAGAAAGGTATAGAAAAGAAAAGAAAAAGAATGAGTATCCGTATTTTTCTTTTTGGCTGTTTATGCTCTGAGCTGGAACAATCATGAATATCTTTCATCTAAGCATATAATGAAGCAGTACATGGAATTTCAGGCATGAACAGTGTTCATCTTGATCGAGGCTATTTTTGTGGTATTAGCAGACAAGTACGTCTCACAAGCCACAAGTTTGCGTCTTCAATGGCCATGATACATGCACATGTGGCCACCGTAACCGAATGAAAGGCGACCTCGTGGAGCTAATTTGCTTAATAGAGACCGATCCCAGCAAACACCACTTGAGAGTCACATTTGGGGTCTGTCAGCTTGCACGCATAATTCTCCACCAAATAACAGGAATGAGCCGGTTTATGAGCACCGCAACCGGGGAACATTGTTTGGGAAAGCCTGTATACGCAGTCAGCAACCCTCGCAATGATGAATCTATCTTCAAGGCGAGGTCGAATCGGAATTAGCGCCAGATGATGGAACTCCACCGCCACCAACCCTATTTGCACTGTCCCTTCTTACTAACTTGCTATTGTATACGTGGTACCAGTATTGGTGATAGACATTGGATATTGAGGTGAGATATCCTCGGGCAGACTGGAACCCTGTATTAGAGGCACAGTGCCTTACAAATGGCCATTATGGGGATTTTTACTATCCGATATTGACTGTCACGGTTGACATTTCGTGGAAACTAGCTAGTAAGGGAGAACAAACAGAAAGACATTTCCATGACATGATTCCCAGTGACACACTATCAATAGTAGGGAGTCAACTAAGGCTGTGTCACTGATTTCAAGTGGAAAATTGAGCCTTTAACTTCATTGAGTGAGGCCTGAATAAGTCTCACACTGGTCTGGTTAGCATGATGCTAGATCAACTTTTCTTGAAGATCCGTCGCCTGTCGCTCGGAAGATGCTGTTCGGATCTATCTCAAAAATAAAAAGATTGCCCTAAGGTCTGAACAATATCTATTATTCTCTATCTAAAACTGTCTATAATCAGAATCGACCAACGTTAACGCAAGCTGTTAAATTATAATTATATACCGTGAAGATTTTGAATGCTGAATGGTAGACACCAGTCGAGTGGGTAAGCATCCAAGCAGGGACTTGTCGTAGCAAGAGCCAAAAGAAAGCCAAAGACGATGAATGTCTTCATTTGCTCTTCTTAGCCTTGGGTACTCGACTGAGCCAGTACAGAGATATGGCTGCAAGTATATTAAACGCCACGTACACCCACATCAACCCGAAATCCCTCCATCGTGTGGAGAAGTCGATATTGACATGTTGCAGAAACTGGGTGGTGTTTCCTGTAGCGCAGAAGAGGCAATCTTCGCCCCCTTGTGCTTCTGAATTAAGCAAGTAGCCCCCATTCGTCGAAATATAACCCTGCATATACTCACCGCAGGTTAAGTTTGCGGGAGTAGAAAATGACAAGAACTCATTTTCGGCGCAGTGCATTGGCGCTTCACCGAGACTGGTTGATAGCAAGCCCGATACTAGGTACGTAAACGGGTTGACTCTGTACATGAATATCCAGAAACCAGGAAGAGTGTCCGGGCCTGCAAGAATTCCGCAAAACGCATACATCATGATAGCTAATATGTTGGAGAGACTCGAGGCGATCTCTTCACTTTCGATGCCTGCGATTAACATGTGCGCCAACGAGCTGGCGAAGAGAAAGGTCACCCAGATGAAGAGGAATGCAAGGGTGCTCCGAGAGTGCAGCGTGTCGGTGTACTCAGCGTTGTGGAAAAGGCCCACGGGGTAAAACCAAACAAGGAAACAGAATATAGCCATGATCTAGGAGATATTAAGGTCAGATCGAGCAACAGGCATTGTACAGAAGATGTGAGGATAAGACCCACCGAGTTCCATGCAAGTTCAACTAGTATGTTGGTAACAACGAATGCTTGCCACGAATAGGTCTTGGATTGTCGCTCCCGAGCTTCGTAAAGGGTCCGTTGTGTTACGAACGAGGGGATGATCTGGATAATCAACTGAATGACGACGAAGAGGAAGACGAAAACACCGAACATTTGATTCTGTAGGCCTTGAGCTGTGTTGTCGGCTTTGAAGAAAGAGAACCCTATGAAGAGTGACTGGAGAACAGCTCATTAGAACCCAGTGGAGATATAAGTCCGTGGAGAGAATACTCACACAACCAATAGTAAGCAAAACCTTGGAATAAATATATGCTGGTGTACGCCAGTACTGTTGGAACACTCTTAGGCCAACTTGCATAAACTGTGTTGCGAACGGAGCTGCGAATTCCGCATAGCTGGATTTGTCGTTAGTATCTGAAAGGGGCGATGGTTGATTAGCCAAAGCTCTCAAGTTTGAGAGCTCATGGCGCACGTTCTGATATTCAGGACTGTTTCGCCAAACCGCAGGCCAGTCGATCTCACTTTTAGCCCCGGGTGCGGCGCCAATCACCTCAAGCATATGCTCTGCTGGGTTGCTGCCGGGTGGCAAAGCAGGGCCACCATTACGAGTGAAATAGTCCATCAATATTCTTGACTCGCGTCCAATATCACCAAAGTAGACAGTTTTGCCTCCCTTTGCCAGAAGAAGCAGTCTATCGAAGCGTTGGAACAGCATGGCAGACGGCTGGTGAATGGTACATAGAATAGCTTGTCCGTTCTTGGTCAGAGTCTCCATCAGATTGCAAATTGACCATGATGTTTGACTATCTAGGCCAGAGGTAGGCTCGTCTAGGAAAAGAAGCAGTTTCGGACGTGCAGCCAGCTCAACGCCAATTGTAAGGCGTTTTCTCTGCTCCACGTTAAGGCCCTCTCCAGGTATACCAACTATAGCGTCAGCGTAGTCTCTCATATTGAGGAGATCAAGGACTTTCTCAACATAGTCCAATTTTTCTTCCCGTGTATACTGAGGCGGCTGTCTGAGCAAGGCACTAAATTCTAGCGCCTCACGCACAGTGGAGGTATGAAGATGTAGGTCTTGTTGCTGTACATAGCCTGTTTTGCGTTGAAATGAGCTGTCCCTCGGTCGGCCATCGACGAGCATATCGCCACCAACAACCCCAACTGTAGTGCGGTTAGCCAGCACGTCGAGAAGAGTGGTCTTTCCAGCACCGGAACTGCCCTGTGAATTGCTTGTGAGCTTGTCATGATCGGGAATATTTCAGTAAAAGTAGCTTACCATCAAAGCAGTCAAAGTGCCAGGCTTGATCCAACCATCAACATGATCTAGAATCCGGCGAGTTTCACTCTTGATATTAACATCATAGCATACATCTTCCCAGTGAAAGATAGACGTCTGTTTCTCCACACCTATAGTCGAGTTAGGTCCCTCGCTATGCTTCTCGTTTTGGATGGCAGGGGCTTGCGTCCGCTCCTCATCGTGCTGGCATTGTTTTGTCCTGGCTTTTTGTGAGCTGCCGCGGCGAAACACAAGAACCTCTCCCTTTGACCGCTCAGAGGCAACTAGCTCTGTTGCAATAATTTGGCACAGTGCGAGAAAGACAGTGAGTGCGAGAATAATACCAAAATTTCTCCAGCGATGACTGTTTTCATATCCGTACGTGGATTTAACGAAAGTCGTGCCGTCAACGAGATCTGATCCTGGAACAGACCCTACGACAGAGCAAACGCGCTCGTCGTTGGAGATACTCTCGTAACCTACCCCAGAAGGGACGAATGACGCACAGGGAAAAGTCCTCCCGTGAAATTCATTGACCATTATAGCTTCGAAACCATATGCGACAGGATTTAAGTGCCGAATCCACGAAGCCCATCCACGCATATATTTAACTGGAATGGCAAATCCAGTATATAGAACCAGAGCCATAAGGATGATCGATGACGGAGCCAAGGCCTGCTGAATGGTTTTGGTAAGTGATGCAAAGAGGCGGAAAAACATCGACATGCTCATCACCATCATGAAAGAGATTAGATAATTGAAGAAGAATGGCCCGGGTTCACGACGGAGATTTGCCATGAAATATAATGTTATGTTCATCAATATCGAGTTCACGATTTTATATGGCATATCCATGATCATTGACGATATGGCCTCCGCGCTAGGGTGGTAAAGGGCATATCGGTTATGCTTTTCCACGATTGTTCGTTTCGCATACAAGCTCAAGATTTCGAGCATGCTGGAAAAGGCATTCAAGAGAACCATCATAAATAGAATAGCCCCACGGGAGAAGAACGATGAAGTATTCCCTGAGAGATTGTAGAATATGCTCGAAATTATCAGCGCCTCAAAGAAATTGTTAATAAGCATGACGATCGTAACACTTGGATCATTTTTGAGACGCTGCAATTCCCTCCACATACAGAGCCGAATCTGACCCCAGTATGACAGAGTATATGGTGATTTCTGTCGTTGGTTCTTTGACTTTTCTGTCTTCCGGGATTGGACAAATCGGTCAAGATCATCTCCATCAAAGGGATGTTCATTAGCGTACTGATCAATTTGGCGTAGCAAGGATTGGCGTTCAGGGCTCTCCTTCCAGCGTTTAGCAAACTCCTCGGATGTTCGAGGTGCCAGACTTTCAAAGCCTGGTCTGATGATGCGTTCGGTTGGACTGGACATCGATGTGAGAAAGTCAGCAGTTGTCTGAGACTCTGGGCATAGAAAGCCGAGTCGTTCAAAATAGCCTTTAGCATCATGGGCGGCGCCGAAAAATATCTGGTGTCCTTCATATAAAACAATAACCTTGTCGAAAAGCTACCTTGCTTGTTAGCAGAGTCCAATACCTTGTCATGGCTTCCTGGGCTTACATTGTATGCAGCTTGAGGAGCCTGGTAAATTGCGACACACGAGGTCATTCCAAAAACATCGCTTTGTGTCCGTAAGGTTCTGCAAAACTCCACTGCGTTTGCACTGTCCAATCCTCTGGTGCTATTATCCCAGCACTGTAATGGGGCATAGCTTAGTGCAGCCTCTGCGATCGTAACCCGCTTTCTCTCACCCCCACTGACACCACGCACAAAGTCATTACCGACTCGTGTATTGACAGTATGACTGATTCCAAACATGGCCATAATCACATCTCGGAGATGAGTAGCGTACTCCTGGGAACTGATGCCACCCGGAAGGTGACGAGGTGCACGGGCAAGGGACGCAAAGTACAGCGTATCGCCGACTGAGAGCTGCGGGTAGTGTGCATCAACTTCAGCGGTGTATATAGCCTCGCCCCGAAAATCGGTTGACATTTGCTTCGGAGTTATGCCATGGTAGTTGATGTAGGCTGCCGGGTCTACCTGGAAGCCATGGGTTTCACCGGCAACAGTTTTGAGAAAAGTTGAACAGCCTGATCCAGGAGGGCCAAGGACACAAAGTTGTTCACCAGGAAGAACTAGCCCATCAAGACCTTGGAGAATGTTGATCTTCCGTTTCTTGCCGCCAAGAAACTGATATATCTGTGTTGGCAACTTCAGCAGGGCATTTCCAACGCTCATTTGGTAGTCCACAGGACTACCGTACCCGGAAACGTTCAGGTCTTTGAACGCAACTCCAGCAACTCGTGGTGGACAGTTTTCATCGGCATTATACCTGGCGTTGTAAAAAGCTTTCGCCCAATCCCTGGCACGAAATTCAGGACTGTTGGGGTCCAGACATCCACCCTCTCTCGCTTCAAACGGGGAACGATGGTGAAATTTTCCAGACTTTGTGCTCAGTTTGCGCGCTAGGTTTGTCAGCTGTTCGTCGATTTCCGCTTGATTCTCCCCAAGTTTATCTTTCTGTTCAAAATCCGACTTTTGACTGTTTGCGTAGGTTTGAGTCCCTGAACTAGTACCTCCGTCCATAGAGAGGGCCATATTCGAGGGAGGCGGAAGCGGTGGCTCATGCCCTCCGGGGAAGATCATCTGTAGGTTGGATGTCTATAGAGCTCAGAAGAGGGATCGAACAAGGAAAAGTAGGCGACCAACACGAGGGCAACGTGACTGTTGCCTCTGAATAACAGATGTGATTAAGGGTCCGCTTAGCTTCTGAACTCATAAAGAGATGTTCGTGTCAAGCTACCGAAAAAAGCGTGTATGTATGTGTCGAGAGGGTTACTTTATACGTAGATTGGGGGTGGCCAAGCCACAAGAAATCCATGGCGATCAGAAAATATCTAGCAGTATGTGTGGACCAGCTGGGCCACTTAGAAGTGAACATCCTCGTGAGCGGAGGCCAAGATATCGGATTCGGACTCTTGGCCCAGGGTGAAAGCTCCGCCAGTGGGTCAACTACGTAGTAGCGCGCAGTGAATACGGTAAAAACCCCCTTTATATGGAAGCAATTGAGCAAACTATCTAAATTGCTTATACTGAAATTTGCTGTATAGACTAGTTGAAACTGGAATTTTCAAGAATCTAGATAATTTGTATTCTATATTTAACAATTTTTCTGTGTAGTAAAGGGTATTCTAGTCGAGATTTATAGGGTGGTGAAGAAATATCAATGATCATACATATATTTTCGTTGCCAAGTATGGTCTAGAACTAAAAAATAATATTGGACAGCACATACGCACTATAATAGGCTGAAAGGACCCACTCTACTCCCTTATTAAGGAGTTTTGTATACTTATAAGTAAGTAGAGTACGACGTATTAGGCAGATTTGTGAAATTTCCCTATATCGGGGATTTGAGGAATATTGTATGGTATTCGATCTCAGACACCCGATTGGATTGCTAATAACACGTGAATTCCCTATGTCGGGGTTGCTTATAAAGGGATTTTTACCGTACATCGGTTGCCTGCCTCTTTGGATGGCATATCCAATACCACGGGGGGCTGAGGATGAATCTCGGCGTAGTATCGGTAGAGCCGAAGTCCGGACATCACGGCCGGGATCCAGACTCCAGCACATATAGCAAGATACATTGTTCTTGGCCCAAAGTTAAGTGGATATTGTGGCGTAGGTGTACAGGCAGCCCTATGGGAGACCACGGAGCCCGCGGGCTCCGATTCCAACAAGCAAGATGCGGCTCATATTAAATCCTATGCCACTCAAGGTTAGACACCTGCCGACCTTTTTAAAATCGTTTAAACTATGTGGAGTCTTCGGACTTTCGGAGTATAAAGATTTGTCCGTGTACTACGGAGTAGTGTCAATGAAAGGGTTTCAAGTCCGTCACTTGGTGACTCGGTCTGCCGTCCAGGACGAATGTCGACTCCGATGTCTTTACCCGACCAATCCCTTTCAGTGGGTGCTCTTTCCAACCCAGTGGTTCTATTTACGGAGCTAAAATACAGGCAGTGCGAAAGGTGTAGAAAGAAAAAGGTATCCACTCTTCACAGATGTATACCGCAGAAATTTTAGAGCTTACCTTGCAACTTCTACTACCGGGCAGATCGGTTGTAACAAAGCGCTGCCACGATGTAATCGATGTATCGCATCCAATGTCGACTGTGTTTACCCGACACGACGTCGGAGAACCAGAAGATCAAGGTCTCCATGAGTACATGCTTCATATACCACTATAAAGAATGCTAACCTTGACAGGACCGTGTACCGTGCAAGGCAGAACGACGGCGCTTTCAATGGAGCATTATCTGACATCCTCAGACGCCTGGCTTCATTGGAGCAATCTGTGACAGCAGCGCCTACTCAGCCCCCTGTAGCGGATGACTGGAGAAGCCTTCCTCCCCCGAATTTATCCGCGCTCCCCCACAATGAAATCCTAGAAACCCCTCGGAATAATGGTATGTACTCTTGAATCCTAATGAACTCAATCAGATGGTGTAATGTATCACAGGTAACTATAATTTCGTTCCAGATTTCATCCAAGAACACATTCCCACTTCTCATACCGAGCAAACTACGCCAAATATCCCGGTGTTCAGCCCAGACACTGGTGGGGCCTTACTTTGGGACGATGCATCCATCACCAAAAATATGGCCACCAAATGGGTCAATGGTACGGTTTTCCAGCCAGCCCAGTTTGAGAATGCTTGCGAACTAATCTCTCCGTAGTATTTTATGATTTATCATGGGGTCCTGAGCTTCCTGTGGGAAAAGAGTTCCTCCTTCGTCTTCCTGATCTGTTCGACCTCCCACACGTCAGGATCGACACATCCGCACTTCTCCTATACTATACCGTTCTTCTGCACGGGCTATTCATGGATCGAGGCCTCGGTCACTGGAGAAAAGATCATGCCTCCTATTTGTACAGAAAATTGCTAGAACATGCTAAAGACTGGGACTTCGAGGCACAACCTACTCTCACAGATCTTTACACCGCACTTCTCTTGGTACGTCGCGCTGTCCTAATGAACCACAACATCTGCCCAACAGACCCTAACCTAATTGAAGGTATTTACAACAAATTGGCTTTTCGACAGTGAGCTTTCGTGGAAATTTCATTGCTCTGCATACCGCATAGCCTGTAATCTAGGCTTCTTTCTGCTAGACGCGGACGTCGATGGCAACTGTCCGTCCCCCCATGGCCTGTCACCTCATAAAGACCAGATGCGGTTCTGCATCTGGAATTTGGTGCACAATGACTGTAATTTCCGGTTTTATCTTGACAAGCCGGGTCTTGTCGATCCTAGCACAATGGTCGTCAAATTCCCAGAGCTATCCACGTGGAATCCGAACGAAGGGTTAAATCGATCAGCCCAAATAAATTTCTTGGTGACTACGCGCCTCACCTTTACGAAACTACGATTTTTCGATATGATGGATGATGCACGGCAAAATAGATCACAGCCATGTGACCAGTTAATAGAGAACCTGATTAAGGAGAGTCAAACAGCCCTTACAGACTGGAAAATAGTAAGTTGACGTAACAACGTAGTGAAATTGATATCACACTCACACCCATATTATTCAGGATGAAAGCCTTGGAGCAGCAAAGTATAGCAGCAGCGCCTTGTTTCACGACGAATTAATCCAAAACGCTTGCACTACCATCATTTTGCTGAATCGTAAAAGACCGGTATCAAACAGTCTGACTTCGAAAAACCAGTCGCTTGAGGCGGCAAGGAGAGCAATTGAAACCATGAAGCGAGTAATGAACATTGATTCGACTGGCTCGTACTGGCCGACATGGTACGTTGTCATATTGCAAAGTATCGAACGGAGTTCTTTCGCAGCTGACAATTCTTTTCCCTTTTACTAGCTACTTCTCTCTCTACTCGGTCGTCACTATCCTTACCATATTCGCTAATATTCTAGAGACAAATGAGCCTGCAGCCATCGCTCATGACATGTCCCTCGCGGTGTGGCTCGGAGTCATGTTAGTCGAGTGGACAGCCGAGCGCGAGGAACTCCGACCTGTTGAGGCAGCCGTCAGCACGCTGAACGACATATGTCGGCAAGTCAAATTGTGCACGTCCAGCATACAGGTTCAGCCAAACAATCAGCTTGTCACGGATGTGACACCAGCTGACGGGTTGATGCTCTGCCCTAGCTCGATCCAGACACTCAATTGTATCGGTATCAAGGTGCAAGAACTTGTTCAGAAACCATATGAGACGATGTTGCTTGTCGAACGGTGGATTTACTCTCAGCGCCCTAGTATTCCTGAGATATGATCATTCAAACTGCACATTTATACCTGTTGCCTTAAACATTGTGAGCGTTCTCGATTTTGGCAAGCCGTTCAGCTTCCCCATCATATCAATACCTCTCGAATTCCTTATTTTGTGAAGAGCTTTGGGGATCTCTGGGATCTTTCTTAAGGGTTTGTCTATGAAAGACCTTAATTTCCGGAGTGATTGTTATTAGATAGATAATTCGGTCAGGGTATATAGATACAAGCAATTTTCTCGTTTCTGAGGCTCGCTCAATGCTATACGAAAAACAAATATATATATTTAGATTTCCTTCAAACCTCTGCTAGTAGATTGACTTAGGTAGCTTGAATCAGGTGTTTTTAAATATATATTCTGCCTTCATATCGTTTGCTGTCAGACTTCGTCATCCATATGCATTATTTACGTTCCTGTGCTTTTGATGTGTTGGAAATATTATAGTACCGGACTAGACCAATCATTACCAATTGAGCAGGGGCATGCTGATGGTACTGGACTTTAGGTCATAACTATGTGTACTCTGGTATACAATGACCCCGGTCGAGACGAACAAGCCTTGTCAACGTGTCTGCCATGCAATCCCCAAGTCATCCTGTTGGTTTAGCCCTGTGTCCGTTGATATAGGGCCGGTAACACCAATTCTTTTCACGTCACGTGGCTCAGCAGCGAAAAGACTGGAGGTTGATAAGGATATGTAAGGGCAAAAGGGAGGGGATGAGGGATGGTGGTTACTGGGGCCATTTTACAGGACAAAACTATGTCTACGAACGCGGTCCATCGGAGCATATTGAACGATCAATCAAATTCCCTGGGAATCAACCCGATTATTGCTCCGAAGAACCCTGAAATAACAAAGGAGGTCGTGACAATCATGAAAACTACAGAAAACCCAGAAACGCCGGTTTGGCAAGAAAGAACCTAATTCCCCCTATTATTTGTCTGAGAAGTAAACTTTTTGGTGGACTATCGCTTTAAGCATGACACTTAAGCAGCAAGCTCACGGATCTTCTGCTCAACGCGAGCCTTGCGCTCAGCGTGGGTGAGCTTCTTCTTCTGGAACTTCTTGCTCTCGGCCTTCCACTCCTCCTTAGTCTTCTTGGAGCCCTCATCCTCATCCTTCTTGAAGGGGTCCTCACGGATGGCCTTGTGGGCCTCAGTGTAGAGGTCCTCGATGTCACCGGCCTCAACCTCGTTCTCAAGGTACTTGTGGAACTGGCCGCGGTAACGCTCCTCATCGTCGTCAGCAAGATTCTCCATGTACTCGGCGACGTGGCCACCGAAGATGTAGGTGCGGAGGGTCTCAGCATCGAGCTCCTCAGTCTCAATGTCGAAACCGGGGAAGCGGTTCTCGGAGTGGGGGACGAGGATACCACCGTCGGAGGCACCCTTCATGGCGGCGAAGACACGGGCACCGGTGGAGGTACGAGCAAGACCGACATCAAGGAAGGCCTTGAAGGGACGGCGCTCACCGTCATCGGTCTCAACGGCCTCGGTGAGAGCGTACTCACCATCAGCCTCCTCGACACCGGTGAACTGCTCGTCAATGCCCAGCTTCTTGAGGGTACGGCGGGCAAGGAGGAGACCGGTGGCGTAAGCAGCAGCCCAGTTGGTCAGACCGTTGGTGATGCCATAGCGCTTGAGCTCGTGGGCGTAAGCGCTGGCGAAAACCTTGTCACCAGAGATCTCAGAGTAGACGATCTGGGTGATGATGTCGCGGTTGGTGAAGCGGACAACGAGGCGGTACTTGGGGGCGTTGTACTTGTTCTTGGCCTGGGTGATCAGGCGCTTACGGGCATAGTAATCAGTCTTGCCCTCTCTGCGACGGCGGTACTTGGTCTGGTAGCGGCTGTAATGGGTATTAGTATTCGGCCCACAATGGTAAATTTTGGATATCTATCAGTAGGAAAGACTCACCTGTAGTAAGCGCTGTTCTTGACGAGCTTGTGGAAAGGCTACAAGAAAGACACCCGAGTCAGCAATTTGCGCTTCAGAGAAAGTTGTATCCGAAGCATCTTGCAAAGACCCGCTCTCCCAGTCCCACAAATCTTGTCCACGGCGGAACAAAATTGAGACTAGTCAAGGGAGATACTGGATAACACAATAAAGGTGATCATCCATCTGAGATAACAGCAAAACTCACCATTTTGACTGTTTGCCGTTGAGAACCGAGTTGTCGATGGTGGCTGAAGAAAAAAAGAAAAGGGAAATTGGTGGGATGACTTTTGTGGAAGACTCTCGCTTAGCGCCGTTCTGCATCCCGCCGCAGAACTGAGGTTGGCCACGAGCCCGGGAACAAAAAAGTTCTTTAAGACTGAACTGACTATTTTTGTACCCATCTTCGGGATTTAGTGGCTTGGCAGTGGGCCCAAATGATCTTCAAATTGTAAAACCATTGGTGTGATTCAACTGAGAATATTGTGATCTAAAATATCGACATCTCCAGTATTAGGATAAAGTCATGATGAGAATGTTATACATATATCTTGTGTATAACATTGTCATCATGTATGTATGTATGTTGAATAGCTGCGTAGTGTAAGTGTGAGGGAAAAGAAAATGAGAGAAAAGAATGGTTCAAGTGACAGCTATACAGCGAGTGATAATAAATATATGTATACATTGTGGTATATATGATTTGAAATCTTGTAGAGATGAGATAGGAATTGGTAGACTCCAACCGCGTCACTTCAAGTTGATATTAAAGAAAACGTTTCTACTGTGATGTTCAGTCTCATAATCGTATAATCGACCTTGAAGCATTCGTAGATTATAAATGTGGCTTGGTGATGTCTGAATTTGCCCAACCATCCCTGTGCTGCAGGAGGCTGTCTCCACCACCTCGTTGAATCGTGGCTTTGATACCGGGGCCCTTGATGGTACCGCCCTGGATGTCACAGTATGTGCTTCACCCGTGGTATCCATTTAATACTTGCACCCCAACTAGACGGTTGTCTCTGACCATGTGCGGAAAGAACGCGGAAGCGGAATGACTAGTACTTACTACTAAAGAGATAGGCTGTTTTGCATTGACAGCAGTGCCTTGAAAGCCAAAAACTATTAGCCCACAAATGAGTGGGGTTCGGATATATGTTTCTTATCAAAAGCTAATCTTATATCCGCACGCTTCTAATACATAGACTGTCGAGACGCGGGATTTGATTCGGGGATTGCTGCATCATGCATCTATGCGGCTATGCCCCGTCCGTTGAAAAGGAGCTGATACCTACAATGCTTTTCGGTTGGACATCAATCTTCATATTCGATCAATCAATCAATCACCCAATATGGCCCCCGTTTGTGTCGGCACAGTACAAGCTGAACCGGTTTTTCTCGACCTTGACGGTGCCGTCACCAAGACCATAGACATCATTCGGCAGGCCGCCGCTAAAGGCGTGCAAGTCTTAGCATTTCCCGAGGTTTGGGTCGGCGGGTATCCTTGGTATGTCCCCATGGCACCCCGCAGAGTGAACTAATCCTTATGCTTATGGATGAGGCCAATCTGGGCACAAAATGCATTCGAATCATCCGAGTTCTGTGCAAAGTACATTGCACACTCTCTCCCCAGGGACTCCGCGCATATGCGTCGCATCCAAGCCGCATGTCGAGAGCATTCGATTTTCGTAGTCCTAGGCTATAGCGAGAAAGATGATAGAAGCGGAAGCATCTACATCTCGCAGGTAAGTCTCCAGCCCAGGTAATTGTATTGCGTGCAGTGCTGAATAGCTGTCCGCCCGACAAGGCTTTCATTAGCTCCACTGGCGAAATTCTCCACAACCGCCGCAAGATCAAACCTACGCACGTAGAGCGCAGTCTGTGGGGCGACGGGCAGGGCGACTCACTCAAGTGCGTGGTCGACTCGCCCTTTGGAAGGATTGGCGGTCTGAACTGCTGGGAGAACCTGCAGCCCTTGTTACGGTACTATGAGTATTCACAGGGTGTGCAGATACATGTCGCGGGATGGCCGTCTTGCCCATCGCTTGAGAAAATTGAAGTTCCCTATCCGTACGGGTGTACTAGCGAGGCTTGCCTACGGATCAGCCAGATGGTAGCGCTGGAGGGTCAAACATTTGTACTATGCTCCACGGCGATCCTGAGTAAAGAGAAACATGAGATGATGGGACTTAAGGACAAGGGAATCTTTCATGAGGTATGGAAGTCTTCCGTGGTAATTGCCTGCCTGTAGGAACCGGATATGAGCTAACGTGTTGCGGTTACTAGGATGATGGTGGTGTGGCCATGATCTTCGGTCCCGATGGTCGGCCATTGGTCGAGCCCTTGTCTCGTGGAGAAGAGGGGATTTTGACAGCTGTGATCGACTTGGATATGATTCATGTGGCCAAGAGTCTCTGCGATCCAGTTGGGCACTATTCTCGTCCAGATCTGCTGAGTCTCAGGGTGAATTCGGTGAAGGCTGAGGTAGTGCACCAAGTCTGAGCAGACCACGGGATAAGTTGAGGGCAGTTTCGGTGGCATAGCGATATGGTTGAGGTAGAGTTCTCGTCTAGTCATCT
The DNA here is from genome assembly GCF_009193585.1 of Aspergillus caelatus. Lineage (NCBI taxonomy): Eukaryota > Fungi > Ascomycota > Eurotiomycetes > Eurotiales > Aspergillaceae > Aspergillus > Aspergillus caelatus. The sequence goes on from NW_022475570.1 coordinate 16,599, forward strand.
TCCTTTTAGTTTTCAATATCTACTTATCAATATATACATTCTACCCTTCATCCAAGCTTTGTATCATGTTCATTGAAAGACATACAGTTCCTGTAGTAAGTTTAGCTATACTTCAATTAATTTCGGGTAAGAAGCTATTCAGTAAAATTATCTATATTATCTGGAACTCTATAAAGCGGTGATGCATGTTTTTACTGCTCGTGAAGTGGACTAAATCTAGAGGCTTAGTGATTTTCTCTGCCCTCGATTGATTTAAGGGGTAGACTTGACTGTACTGTGTATAATGAGTTTTAGTTAACATACCATTCAAAGTGGACTCAGCTTGGCGAGGCAGGCAGCTTACTCTGTAGCTAATTATTTTCTTTTCTTTTATTTATTTGTTTATTTATTTTTTTTTTTTTTTCCAACTTCTTGAAATTGTTGCAATAACTTTTCTTTTAGTAACTTCATTCTGATTAAGTCTCTATAAATATTCGCAAAGCAAGGAAAGAAATTCCTCTCGCAATACTTTACAATCTCGCCCGATCGGATGCCTCCAACAATGAAAGCCCCGTAATCTTCTCCAACTCCTTGACAGCGTCTTGGGTCCGTCCCAAATTCACCTTAACCGTCCTCATCCCCGCTTTCTTAGCGCCCTTCAAATTCTCCCCAATATCATCAAAGAAAACAATGTCTGAGGCCCCAACCTTCCTCAACCCCTTCTCCTGCGCCAACCGGTTCATCTCCCGAATCGCAAATTCATAGATCTGCGGTTGCGGTTTCCTGAGCCCCGTATGCGCCGACGAAATGAAGAAATCAAACTGCCCCTTCACTCCACTCTCATCCACATTGTAGGGATGCCCATCGGGAAAAACGACCGTATTCGACAGCGCCCCCAGAATAAACTTCCCCGAAGCCTTTAATTTCTTGAGCGCAGGCGCCATGTAAGGGTCCGGCGTTCGGGATATCCGCATCATTTCCCAGAAAAGGAATTCCGCGTCCAGCTGCGGGAGTGGGGGTAATGGTGATGACGATGACGGGGCACCAGCAGTAGACTGCTTTTTCTGAAGTGTTTCGTGGAATTTCTTCCACAGATCTGGGTTGCTGAGATCTTTATTGAATGCTTTGAAGAAGTCGGCGTCTAGTTTGATTTCGCCGCGTTCTAGGCGGTGCCAGCTGCCGCTGGGGGCGGATCGGGAGATACTGAAGTTTACCCATCCTGGGGGTATTTTGTTGGCGATTTCGTAGTCGAGAATAGCTTGGAATGGGGAGAGGACCTGGTTTTCTTGGTTAGTGATGAACTCGTTCGTTCTTTCGGGGTCGGTATAGAGGCGTACGCAGACTCCGCCAATGTCGAAAAGTAGGCCTACGGGCCGTGTGGTTTCGGCCATGGTGGTTCGCTGATTGAAAAGGGCCTTGTGGCTGGTAACTGTGTGTGACTGGTTTTCTTTCGCGAAGACCTTTTTTTATAAGAGTAGAATTCAATTGCTAGGGATGAGATTCGTAACGTGTATGCGGAGAATATTTGGGTTTGGCAGATGCGCTGATTAGATTGCCGAGGTTAGATTTGAGTCCTTATCAGCCAAGGATCGAAGACCGAGGAAGAAAGTACGAAGTAGTGAAGTAATACATCCACTAACACAACAAAACCAATTCCCTATAATTGGATACTGTTAGGAAAGGAAGATGGGCAGGAAATAAATTACGGAGTGGGAATTATTAAAAAAAAAAAAAAAAAAAAAAACAAGAGTGTCTACTCCGTATACGGTATACCCCACTATAATCACAGTACTAGATCCTTTTTGAGCACTATTTCTCAGACTTTTAGGGCTTTTTAGCCATGTAGGATCCCGTTTTAGGCATGTATATACCGGATATTGTCTGGCAATGCTTAGTGTTCTCCTTCTGTTCTAGTACTTACCCTCTTGCTACTTTTATTTACTGGGTAGAATTGAGTATATCTCTGAGTAATCTGAGCTGCTCAGTAATTATTATATAATTAGGGTAATCTGTTTACTGAGTATGATTTTAGTATTTTGGTTTGTTTACTAAATCTGAGTACAGTATCTCTGGTCTGACTATCTTAATTTATTTACTAAGCTCCCTATTAGAGAGGAGCTAAGTTAGCAGACTTAATAAAATGTAATATACTAGCTCGAATCAGGTACTACTCCGTAGCTAACAGATCTTTTGTAGTTTTGATATCCTGCTATTTTCGCTATATTGAGTAGATAGATATAAATAGGAACATAAGATCTGCTTTTTGTATATGTTCAAATAATTGCTTCTGGGAGTGCCAGTGTGCTCCCAGGAATCCCTCAGGTTGTCATTGTATGTGCGCCAGCGATCTATCACTCCCGCCAAATCCGTACTCATAGTTGAAAATCTTCACCATTCCAGCTCGAATATCGAATCCGATAGGACCAATTCAACCATAGTGGCGTGAAACCTAAACCAAGCCCGTGAATAGCATCAAACACCCTTTCTCCCAGTAGTTTGAAGCAAGTAAATCATCGGAATCTCGGAACTAGACCCATCCTCAGACGAACTTGGGCTGAAAGTCAACAACGTTGCATGTGAGGGTAAGGAGCATAGGGCAGAACCAATAACGCAGAAACCAAAAACCAATGACAAAGAACGCAGGCCAATCATCGTGATTTTGGACAAGTTTCGCCACAATTTTGTATGGACTTTTGGCAGTCTGTCGACTCACAAAAGTTAGCATCCGAATAGTAAATTTATTGGATAAAGCCGTAAGGCTTATAAGGATTCAAGGTTTAATCCGGACAAGATGGGAAATGGCCGGAGCTTATTGAAACTTGATCGTTAAATATATATACACAAGTAAACCTGATTCCCGGAAAATAAATTCGGAATACGCTTATGCTGTTATAGGTCTGCCGCTCTAGTAGTTGTACAAACTCTAGTGGTAAGTTTAATGCCACTTCCAAGGATGTATTGCAATTATCATGTAACGATATAAGACTTACCTAGAACTAGGTCTGGCAATCTGTCAAGGTTGTCTGCCTTCGTCCCTTTTCGCCTTCCAATCTGGATTAGCTTGTATCCTTAAACCACATCTTTTAGGGCCCACACTTATTTCGTCGGATCCCTTTTGGCTCAACTAGTTATTATGCTCTTCGAGAGGCGCCGCAAACACCATGGTCGTAAACATGGCCGTGAAAGGGTTGTAAAAAGCTTAATATTTTGTCCAAATTTTAAGACGCAGGCAAATAATACGCAGGAGAACAAAAGGATTAGCCTTTTTCAAAGAAATGGGAGGAAGACTCTTTATACCTAGAGGCCTGCCACAGAGAACACAATTTCTAGGTTATCTTCGGGACTCCATCAATGATCATTGTTTAGTGGCGTAGGTGGAATGGAAAATAGCTTCTCACGACGGAATGTCGATCACTCTTTGTAACTTGGCTTATATTTATTTTGCGACTACACAGACCTTGAACTGGTCACACAGATCTGCAAATAATTGCTTATAGCCGTTCTTGAATTTGCCTTGACCAGTGCACACTCGGTGACTCTTCACCGACAAGGCCTTAATTGACTAGTCAATGTACCTTGATCGCCCACGCCCAGCCAGCCCAGTTTTGTCCCCTTGCCCTAGCTCCGTACTAAGACCGTCCGTATGTTAGTGTTAAAGACTGTGTTTGTGCTCAAGAGAGTCAATGGTATGGTAGGAGACAAAGATGCACCCCTTTTCTTATGGTTTGTATCGTCTCGTGCCCAATAGAAGTCAGAGAGAGGCGCCCACAGCTACACTAGCTACACCAGTGCGAAAAGCCATACTTAAAAGGACATTTAAGACAGTCGGAAACGGAGATCTAACAAGGAATTTTGACCGAAAGCAATATCGCTGTTGCATATTGCCAGAGGGATGATGTTCAATTTCGTGTGAATTAGGCCACCAACGGTATTGACACCGTATTGTAAAATACAGGCTTGGAGTCTCAATACTCAGCCAAGGCAATATAGGGGTATATTGTGATGAGTCGAATTCTTCATTCACCCTTTCAAGTCAGTGATGATTCATGCCTCTTAATTGTATAAATAAAGCCATAGTGTTAGAGCGTGTTTGTCCAACAAGTGTTATTATCATTCCATTCCTGTATTTTTGCTTACAATAAATCTCCCTTTCCTGCTACCTCACTCCCGAACGTCATGAAGGCTGTCGTACCTTTTCTTGCGTTCATTGTCGCCTGTGTAGCGAATCCTGTGCTCTCTCAGCGGCAGGACCAGTGTTCTGCCATCGCCGAGCAATGCAATGCGAAGGTTAGTGGTACACTATCGATTATGACATCCTTTGATTTTGTGCTGAATATTATGGGCATCCAAATATAGGAAACAGAGTGTCGAGCGCAGCAGGTAGATATTTTATGCCCTGTCGATGTTGCTCGATTCTGTCCTTGCTATCATGTAAGTTGTTCTAGCATGACGTTCTACCGTTCATTTAGCTAACAGGTCATAGGTTGCCAAGGACTGCATAGTAAGCCTTTTAATCGAATGCTGGTCTTTGTTCATAACTAATGGTAATTTCTTATAGAAGGATGCCGGGTGCTAATAGTCGTTTACTCGGTATTCTGAGGAAGCCGCAACTGGCATGGTCATGTTTAATGGGGCTTAAAACAGAGTAAGATGACGCTTTCTACCTATCAAAGATTATATAGCGTCTGCCATATGATTCAGCATCAAACCATGGTTTGACGCACGCGATATGTAATATACAGGCTGGCATTTAATAAAGAAGAAATTGATACCAAAACCCAGCGGCAGTCATGTACCTCTGATATTATAGTATACTAGTATATCTTGCCCCTCACGATAACTAGTACCACATGTCAGTGGGCACGATGCGTAAAGTGGATTCTCTACCAATTCTATCTGTATAGAATTGGTACTTTATATATATACTCTAGATCTATATAGAAATATAAAGAGAATTCTAGAAAAATATTGATTTTTAGGTTACATAAGTTTTGCATGTTTTTTGTAGGTTTTCTGGTAGGTTTTGACTTCGAAGCCTGAAACCCCAGAGCATATAAGATCTAGAACCCGCCCCCGAAAATCGCTGGGTTGGGGGTGGGTTCGGGGCGGGTTTAGCAGGGAACCCGATCAACTCTAGTCACGAGGCTTGGTATATTTAACCTGTTTTATATCTACTGGATATCCTCAAATGACAGATTTCTATCAAGCAGTTTCACCTATACACCATCAGAACATGATTACAAAATAGAGAAGGTTCTAGTTAAATGCGTCAGGATTTTCAATCCATATAATGCGAATAGCATGAAGGCGCGGAGGAAAAACGGGTAGACGGCGAGAATATATCCTGCCAAACCTTTATTTCACTGCTCATACTGGTGAACCTAGCAGGAGCAAAAGGAAGAAGAATAAGTACGGAGGAAGTAGGGTTTCGGGACTTATCAGGGAATCAAGATTGGTGAAGGGAGCGACAAGTTGGACGCTAAGCCCCGATACCATTAAATCTGTAAGTTTGTTACTGCTACTCTACTAGCACAACTTGTTTCTCACCACTTCATATCATAGCCAAGTTAAGGCTACAACGCAAATCAGTTAACCATGTTTGGTTCTTCTTAGTATAGAGGTAATAGGCTAGTCGTTTATTTCAACATATCACCATCATAGATTCTTCGTGCAGCATACGCGTTATGGGCTTACTGGCTTAATGCAGAAGTGTGGGTAATCTACATCAAGAGAGACATAGTAGAGTTCATCATCAGGTTAGACTTAACCAAAAACTATGATAATACTGGGGTTGGCAACGAAATTTTGAAATGAAAAAGCTGGAAAAGAAATCCAGATGTTGACTGATATTAAGGAATATTTTGTTCATCATGTTGCAGTATGACAGCAGCTGGCATTACTCAAAAGTATTTTTTGTCTGGTTGTCGACTCTATATCAAACCTAATGACTTCGAAATATATGCAATGATCCGCATTTCTCCATGTGTTAGGTAAAAACATTTTGATAGCCCTATCCTATGGGGGTAAATCTACTTGGACAGACTGGATTTATGGGTTTGGCTTTTGTATGGTGTCACGTAGAGAAGGATTGCCTGTCAAGTACAAAGCATGGAGTATCTCTTTTTTTCACTATCCGACGTTTCCTAACTACCATAGCAAGAGAATAGAGTATCATGGTTTCATTCATCAAACAGATTATAAATGTGTTCACAGCAGCTTATATCTAGCAGCAATAGTGCAACATACGACTATGAACGCAATAAAACAACCCACAATCCCAAAAAACCAGGCCAGTCCAGGCACATCCTGACCAGGGACCGTAACGTTCATTCCAAAAAGACCTGTCACCATATGCAGTGGAACGAAGATTGTGGCCAGGACGGTCACCTTGCTGAGGACTTCGTTGATGTTCAGACTCAAGCGTAGGTTATTGGCACTGATCTGCGCGAGGCAGTTTGACTGCGATCGACCGACGATCTCATCAAAGTGCGACAGACTTGACATGGTGGTTACCAGATGGTCTTGTACGTCACCCAGATACATGATTAGATCACCTTCGGGAAAGAGGGGTTTGTCTTTGGCCTGGCACCGCTTGACGAAGCCATTCAGGACGTCCACTTTACCGCTCAGAGCGCGAATAAGATACGTGATCTTTTTGCGGAGATTTTCGGCACGAGGGATGAGGGATCTAACGTCGTCTACACGGGCGATAAAGACTTGATCCTCGATGGATTCAGACTCACGTTCCACGGCTTGCATGTATGGTTCGAAGCTGTCGATGATATCGTCTCTGTGCAATAGTGTTAGAGATATTTAGAGTTTATGGAAGGCATGAGACATACATCAGGGCATAACAGACCCAATCACCTGACAAGATGGATGGATCAGGGAGACGACGAATTCGATCCCTAACCCGACTTATGTGTCCATTTCCACTAGGAGAGAAGGTCACCGCCCCATTCTTGAAGACGAGGATGTAACATCCTGCAGAGGAAGGTGTGGACGAGAAAATGCTTGCCGGAGACCTGGCTCTACCTTTCTCTTCACTTTCATCGGTAAAATTCACCAAAGTCTGAAACGAGATTAGATAGTAGTTCCGAAAGACCTCGACCTTCTCTCTTGGCTCACGCATGGTGATATCTTCCGCCGTCAAAGGATGGATAGACAGTGCCTGAGATACGATGTCGACATCCTGCTCGGTGGCATCGCGAATGTCCAGCCACCAGACATTCCCTTTAGTCCTTTCGCTCTCCTGCAAGTGCTTGATAAACTGGTCGGAGAAGATCTCCTCCCAGTTGGAAGACGAAACGACTTGTTGAGTCCGCGAGGAGAAATAGCTGAACCGTGGAGCCTCGTCGGAATACATTTTCAATACTCAAAGCGATGCTCTCTTGATAACGTGTTGATCATACTTCGATAATCATCTAGGAAATATCTGTCGGACCCGGTACAGCTGGGGACAACAGCGAAGGTGCAGCAAAGTTAACCCATCGAAGAACGATAGACATCGAATAGGTTTGAGGTGGAACCAGAGAGGATACAACGGAGGTTTTCATAAAGGAATGCTGGATACCCAACAATATCATTAAGGCTGATGTGTATGTCTGACCCTGGCAGATTCCTACACTGAGAGGAGGGGGAGAAGGGAAATAAGTGTTTGGGAAATGACTGGGAATAAAACGGCACTAAAAGCCAAGGAGAAGAAAAATGGAACCCTCGGAGGCAGCCGTATGAAGTGTGGTTACATGCATGAATCCGAACTTCCGTCTTGATTTTTCATGGCATTCATGGCATCCTCGGTTGCGGTTGATTTTATTTGCTCAGGGACATTGCCACATCGTTGATTGCCAACATGAAATGAATGTAGAAATTGCTCTTCACTTTCCATCCTCCGGAATGTCAAATTTTAGCATGAAATATTATAAATCGAGTCCTCGCTTCACCAGGTCAGAACGTTCGTTACAATGTGGGTGCCTATGAAGGACCCGGCATAAAATTTTTAATACAGCAAAGCGACGTGACTTTCGGGAAGACTCCGTCTGGCCGTCCCCATTTGGGGTAACCAAGTGGGCCATCTGCCTTATAGGGCTGAGTGCATTCAGAAGGGAATGGATGAACCAGAGCCAAGTGGAATATGCGATGTACTTCGTACAGAGCAGTGCACGAATCAGTCGTATTGCATATTTAATCCGTCGTTTCGTTGCTGAGTTGGAAGACAGACGTTGTACATGGGTAGAGGTCGGTTGTGAAAGTGTAAAACTCGGTAGGGTTGCTTGGCTGTGGAGACCAAGAATGTCGATGCCTAGTCGACGTAAGGGGTACCTTGGGGGCAGTACACTCCGTACAGCGTGGAAGACACAGGGGCTTGTTCCTCGAGAATTTTGTAATTAAGCTAATGCTAAAAGTTGATATTGTAAATGCTGCTCTCGCGCTTTGTCCTGGGACCATGACTCCCAGTTCCATCTCAAGCGCCGAGACCTGCTCGCTAACCCAGCACAGGAGGTATGCGGGATGGAGGTTCGAAATCGGAAACGGACATTCGGCGGGCACCGGGCGCACTTTTTCGAGCCTGCATTTGAATAAGTCTTTGTCATATTTATTGCCGTTGTACATTTTCGGACTTTTGTGTCAATGTAGGTTAATTTACCATGGTAATAGACACTTTAATGGGATGGCACTGCATTTGAGTAGTGTTAATATCACAAATCTTTATGAATACAAGAAGTATATCAAGATTGGCTGCATTGAGTAACCTGCCTAGATCATTGATAATCTAGACCACTAAGCCTAGCATTCCGAGTCATATCAAACCTGAAAAGTTGCAGCCACTTACAAGGTCTAACCATGCCAGAGAACCCGCTAGATTCACGTCATCTCTTCGTCTGTTTTGTATACTATGTATATAGTTTCTACGGTACCAAGACGTTTATGATAGACGTGTTTGTGTCACCTTGATGGCAGTCAAGCAGGCGGCTGAAGTGGGCAGAATGACAAACGGCGCGAGTGTCAGCTTCATATTTGCTGAGCTCTTCACACACAACTGATTTCTATGATGAGCACTCAACAAGACTCACAGTACATCATCTCCTTTGTCCAAGTACTCAAATCACTGCTCAGTGTCACGGAAGCAAGCAGAATGGTGACCAGGGGTATCCGATGGGCCTCTCCTGGATTTTTTGTTTGGATTCTGTAAGGATTTCGATAGCTCTTGGAATTTGGAGCGACTTGACATTTTACTGATTGCTCATTACCTCATTGTAGGGTTGTTCATGCAGTGGGGCTCTATTTTTTCACCAAGGGCTTCCTGTTATCACGAAGGGTGCTGGAGAACTCCAGCACGTGTACCCGTCCCCTACTGCCAGCATTCCCAAGATATGAATCCTCCTATCTCCAATCTACTCAGAGTGGATGCTGGATGCCCAGATCCTTCGACAAAGCCGTGATCTTGGTTATTGATGCGCTACGATACGACTTCGCGGTGCCACATGCACCACAGCCATCTGGAAACGATGCTTATCAGCCTTTCCATAATGCTCTTACCATACTACACGAGAAAGCAACGCAAGAACCCCAAAATGCAGTTCTCTTCCCATTCATTGCGGATCCCCCTACAACAACCTTGCAGCGGTTGAAGGGATTGATGACAGGAACACTGCCAACATTCATCGAGGCTGGTGCCAATTTTGCCGGTTCCGCCCTTTCAGAGGATAATTTCGTGACGCAACTACAGAATGCAGGAAAGAGGCTGGTGCATCTCGGGGACGATACGTGGACAAAGCTGTTTCCCAATCATTTCTTACCCAATCTATCTCAAGCGTACGATTCCTTCCTCGTTGCCGACCTCCACACGGTCGACCAGGGCGTTGGGGAGCACCTTATACCACTCATTAACCATCGCCAAGATGAATGGGATGTGATTTTTGGCCATCTTTTAGGCGTCGATCACGTTGGTCATCGGTTCGGCCCCGCACACCCTGAAATGCGCAATAAACTGAAGGAAATGGACCACGTCATAGGAGAGGTTGTCAACTCTATCGACGAAAACACGTTACTTGTCGTTCTAGGTGATCATGGAATGGATGAACATGGAAACCATGGCGGCGAAACTGAGAATGAGGTACAGGCGGCGTTGTGGATGTATACTCGGCGCAGGCATTTTGGTCATTTACTGGTGCATCCACAGGAGCCGGCCTCGTTTCTTAACAAGTCAGCCATCTATCAAATAGATCTTGTCCCGACCTTGTCGCTCCTTCTGGGAATCCCCATTCCCTTCAATAGCCTAGGGTGTCCTATCAAAGAGGCTTTCCTTGGAGCAGCTGGGGATAACTGGGCGCAACTGGTGCATGCATACATGCTATCCTTTGCACAAATTGAACGATTCCACCGAGAATACTCAATAAAAATGAAAAATTCCCGGCACGCCCTAGAGCACAACCCTACGAATTTTCCTCGGAGTGTCTCTTTGCAAGAAACTGATTTTCAGGACAAAGAGTCTCTGAAGACATTATACCACGAATTATGTGACTACCAAGGAAATATATTGGAGCATTACAAACGCATATGGGCGCAGTTCAACATGGCGTACATGATAGAGGGGCTGACAATCCTGTCATTTGGAGCCGTCGCACTGTTACTTCGTGTTTGCGTGTGGGGCCAATGCAATCTCATCCCCAGTGCTTCTTCTAGAGCAATCAAAATGGCGGCTGCGACATCCATAGTGACTTATTTGATTCATATTGTTATAGTTGATCCAGAGGAACCTCGCATGACGGATGGTGTGATCCTGGGGGCTACTATGAGTAGTCTCATGCTGTTCACCTGTCGATTTCATCTGCTTGGGATGATCCACGCACCCACGAAATTTCAGATGCCGACGTTCTTGGACACAATAGCGATTGCATTTACTATTCTACTCTCTATCGGGTTTGCGTCCAATTCGTACACTATATGGGAAGGTCAGATTGTACTCGCCTTCCTTGCAACATTTGGTATATGTACCATTTCAATGTCATATAGGACCTTGGACAGGAGAAAGAGTATACTAGGGGCTCTTCTCTCCGTATCATTCATGGTACTGGTCAGGGTAGTGTCACTAAGTCGTTATTGTCGGGAAGAGCAACTTCCATTTTGCGTAACGACTTACCATCGCCTGGGTAACACCACGAGCTGGAAGCTGCTCATCCCGTATTTGATAGTCATACTCATTCCATTGGTCACTCAAATAGCCTTTGGTTCAGACTTGGTATCTGAAAACCTGGGGGTCTGGACATGGTGTCACATTGGCATACCCATGGCACTTTTCTTCAATGCTGTGTATTGGACCCTTGATTTTGCCAATAGAAATGGTTGGCTCGAAGGTAGTTCCTTCAACATGTTATCTAAGGGGCCTCCCATTTTCTTTTCACGGGCCACTCTAATCACTGCAATTGCTGGCAGTGGAACGGCCCTCACCACAGAATGGACTACGATTATGACTCCTGTCCGATACAATATGATCATCACTACATCCATCTTAGTAATTAGCATTTTAGTGAGTGGTCCAATGGGAGGTGGTTCTTTGTCCATACTATATTTCCAGATCCTGAGCCTACGCAAACTGCTCAATCACTCTCAGAATAATAGTATAGGGCCTACAATTGCTGCGCTTTTAGGAACCCTTCATTTCTTTGGCACCGGCCATAATGCAACCCTCTCCAGTATCCAATGGGAAGCTGCGTATATCCTATCCCAGGACCTTCACTATCCTTGGTCCCCGTTGCTTGTGACCCTCAACACCTTTGCTGGTCCAATTGTCGCTGCATTTTCGATCCCTATAATCATATCACGAGGTGTACACCCTCAGGAAGTTCATAGTGTAACCAGCTCATTCGCAATCCATGTATTGATCTACTCGGTATGGGCGTTGTCAACGGCAATATGGGCTAGTGTCCTACGACGCCACCTAATGCTCTTTGCTATATTCTGCCCTCGATTCTTGATGGCCGGGGCCCTACTGCTGATCATCGATGTTATCGCGATAATAATTTCATTGATCACTGCAGTAAGCACTAAATGAGAGGATAGGGTTTCGTGGAATCAAAACACCAAACAATCAAGCAAACAATCATGTCGGATAACACCTTGCCACAAGTCATTCCCGAGAAAAGGGCACATCTCGCAATGGCTCTCTGGTTGTTGAAAATGGAGAGCCACTTGAAAGCAATTGGGTCCGGAAAAGCACCCAGCCCAACCTAACCCAACATATCCATTCAAGGAGGCGGCGCATAAAAGCTGGTTAGCTAGCACCAATGTGTGTAGCATGCCTGTTTGGGCAAAGACACCTAGTCAATTGCTTGTGCTCCACATATTTAAAATCTATTCGACTCACCCGACGGCATCTTTCGTTGTGACTTCCACAAGACTATCAAATTACCGTTAGTACGATCCTGCCCGCAAAGTGATGGGAGGATTCTGTACCCTGAGACACTTATTGTATCGAGTGATGTCACGGCAATATGCCGGGGCAGCTTCAGCGTCCGTTGAAACAGAATCATCTGTCTCTGCCTCTGCTGGAGCACCAATAGCCAATGCTGCAAACAGAAGGGTCAAGGGTATGTAGAACTTCATTCTGAGCACAGAAAACGGTGTCAATGAATTGTTCCAATGGCAGGTAGATCTGGTTTTGAAGTCTCGATCGTTAGAGAATACAAGAAATCTCTAAAGGAGGCATGAACCCGCATAGTTATAGACAATGTCTGAAGGCTTCCCATGCGCAGACAGAAGGAAACGCGGGGAAGTAAATGTTTGAATGTAACATATAAGCTGACATTGTGGCACGTCAAATGCAGCTCAGTGCCCGCGAACGTCCGTATCGATTTGTTGGTAAGAGACAATACTACTCTCCAGATAGCCTAAGCTGTCTATGGCCGTCCTTGTGCAGCCTGTCCTCCTGGTAGCCTCCAATCACGATATCTCCGAGCCAACATGGGATGATAGTACAAGTGACATTGCGTGTCACAGAGCTTCCCCGCCTCAATATCATATAACTTTCTGGAAGAGACTCTTACGGTATGAGTTAGGACCAACGGAATCTAGATCTATAGCACTTCAAATCTTGTTCAATTGTGGCTGATGTGCAACAAAGTTGCCGGGACAATCTCATTACCTAGTTCGTCACTCCACAGGATCCAAAGGGTCTCTCTCTCTGTCCAAGCCATGGACCCATTGGCAATGAACCATGTATCACTGATCCGAAGGGCATCAGGTTCCACAGTCGATGAAGTACAGGTAGCATCATCTCTTATATCGAGTCTTGGACACTTTTGACAGACACCAAGAATGACCACGCAACTTCAACTCCCCGATAATGAAGCTGTTCCCATGGGTGGACGCCACTCTTTTTCCACTATATTCACTTCCACTCTTAGTCCAGATAACGTGAGAATTGGCGGACTTGCAGCCGGTTACGCTTTCCGGAGGTGAACGAGCCTTTGGGATTGCAACAGAGTTTTTTTTTTTTTTTTTTTTTTTTCGGATGTTTCTGCAAGCAATCGCCTTGTCATGTCAGCGAATCCATCTTGCACTGGGCGAGAGTCACCGTTTCTCTTGTCTGCGCCTGCAGTGTTCAGGGGGGCTCACTCGGAACCTTTGCTCCGTGCGAGTTGATGGTGGATACTACCTTCGGACGCGACGTTATATTGCGTGTTAGATTGATGATTACATATCATATGATAAGATGCCCAGGCATTTTGTACGACAAACGTCGTATATGTATTCCTTTTCGTGAGCCTGGACGGTAGTTGAATCTAACATTGCGGAGAATTAAATGTCTTGGCCAGGGGTAAAACTCCGAGACATTGGCCAAGGTCATCAGACATCCCTTGTGTTGCATGGTAGATAAGGCTCACTGACAGTATCCCTATTTTGGATATAATGTGGTTATACAAAACAGGACATTGGCAGTGGTATGGCATGTATGCGGTATGTAAGTACATACAGTGTCTCACACACACACACACACACACACACACACACACACACACACACACACACACACACACACACACACACACACACACAAAGTAAGAAGCCAAACGAAATGTCAGCATGCAGCATGACAGACTACTGAGAAGACAGGTGTAGTATGACTGAGGCTGCTGCTTCTACTCCCAATGTTCAGATTTCGGACACAGAGCCTGGTCCACTCCATACTCTAGACTTTCAGGCGTACCATAAAGCAGAATAGAAGTGATATCCACATTTGTCTGCTATAAGTCAATCGAAGCAGACACCAATCTACCCTTAAATATAGATACAGTGCATTTATAGTCAGGAAGACATGTTATTTTCATATTAAATTTTTATCATGATCCGGAAGTCATTGCCGTAGCATAATAGCAACAATAGTGCATGGTTTTACCACAGAGTACCAGTAAGATACAGAAAAGGAATATAGTGAGAGATGCGCCACAAAACGAGAGCTCCAGCTACTGATGAAAGGTACGATAGAGCTGTTAAATACCGGGAAGATATAAGTGTTTATATTATTCTTCTATTACACCCAAGAAACGTTTCTGATTCCAATTTAGGTGGATGATGACACAAAATAAACCTGAAGACTGATAATTCTCAAAGCTAGAACCTGATCCTCGTAGCCAGGTCTTGAAGCTCTCAAAAAAGAGCTTCATCTGTCTACGTGAAGGAGATATACCTTCTTAATACGGGAAAAATATATACTCGCAATTAAAGAATACTTCCGAGATAATAAATTAACCTACTCCAAAATTTAATCCTTTTCGAACTACACTTGTATAATTACCTAAATATGTACCTTTTAAATTTCCATAAGTAGATTCAAGGATAAGGTCTATAGAAGAGAATCCAGTCATAAAAGGTTGCAGCTGCTAAGCTTTTGTACTCTTCCGATCTCCCCCCTCCCTCGCCTTCTTATCCATGGACTTCCAGTCAGGTGGTTTTATCGGTACAACAACCTCTTTTGATCTGGTCATAGTAAGAAAGACTTATCCTTCCATAATTTGATTGTATAGCAACTTAATACTTATCATAACAATATTCCAACTACTTCCTTGCCATATCTGCTAAATGGGACGGATATATCGGATCAGAGCGGTCCGGCCCAGCTGCCAGGTAGCAAATCACTTCCGCCAGCCCTCTGTACAAGGCGACTGGGATGAATTGAGGAAGTGGACATGGGACAGATAAACAGCATTACGCATTCAAGGATCTCACGAATCATCGATCACCACGAGCATAACCCACTACAGGTAGTAACATTGACAAATCTGCATGTCATAGTTGCATCGCCACAAGGTTCATATTTTCGAATGTCAAATAGATGTCAGCTTTTAGCGCGTGACCACCCACCAATAATTCTCTCTTAGGGGCAGCCAGCTCAAGGAACTGGCAAGGCGTGGGCAGCAGCAGAGCAATCGCACAACCCTAGGTCAGATAGCTCCAGTGATTTAACCTAACTATATAGCTCAAGCAATTATTGGCAAGCAATTCAACCTACCTAGGTTAGGCTTAACCTACCTATATGAGTCAGGTAGTTCTAGCAATTATCAGAAAGCAATTTTAACTTATCTATATAGATTAGGCAGGAGTCGCAGGACTGATTGAACACAGATCAGATTATATAAGTGGAAGCAGGAAAAAATAGTTATCATGAGTGAATTCAATAATTAATCAGAATCTATACGTTTTAGTCAATTAGAACCTAGGTCCTTTCGCGCAGCCTTCTCTTCTATATTACTTGCTTCGCTTTGCTCCGCATAGACGAGGTTACAGCTACAGCGGAATTGAAAAACTCTGTGGCCGGTGAAACGACATTCGTGTTTGACCCTCCCTATGCCAGGGTGCTGTTTGCAAAGGGAATGAACAGGCACAACCCGGAGCTCAAACTGCCTGAACATAAGCCTGCCGATGATTGGTTGGTGACCTATAACCTGGACAATATACCGTTGCAGACGGGTGGAGGATAGCGTGTGTTCTTCTTTGCTCTGTTTTTGTATTCTATGGTAGCTAGAACTCGTGGGTCTTGGGCGTATAACCAGAGGTTTCTCCCAAGCTCTGAGGGGAGACAAGCTGTGGAGATTTCTTTATCACAATTCTACTTCTTCTGAAGGCCCAAGTCCGCTAGACTGTCACGGTGTTCTATTGATCACATTTGATCCTTTCATCAACATAGATAGGTTTAGAGTGAAGAGTAGAAGTCTATGGTATAAAGGTAGCTTACTTTGTGTTAGAAACTAATTACAGGAATTCTATCACTCAGATCTTCGCTCTACGTAGAGATTTTCTACCGTAGCTCGTCCCATCAACAGCTAACTGGCTTATAGGATCCAAGGTACAAAATTTGAGACATGAGACAGCGATTTCCACGAACATACAGTGTATGTTCATATGCTAAGAAGAAAGACATATAGAGATATGAGCCCTCAGCTGCCCATTCCCAACGGGCAATAGTCTGGAAGATGCATATTAAGAAGTACTACAAGAAGTTAAGTCCGTATTAAAGGCTCTTGTTAGGGTTGGGAGTAGTTCCGGAGTAGATCACTTTTTTTGAGAGCAAGGATACGACTTGAGGACGATGGACCTGTTTATTCCTATGGAGTAGGAACTATTCGGAAAATGATTCCTCAACGCTGCCGGGTCGAGCCTGCGTGATGCTACTAGACTCTCTTAGCAGTGTCTGGAGTATCACTAAACCCAGATTGAAAGTACATATTATATACTATATGATCAGCCTGTCTTGGAAGGATTGTCAGCTTCAACATGTAGCGTCAATCTTGAGTCTATCGCAAGCCATGGCTTCATGACTGCTAAACTTGCTGCTATGGTGTGAGGATCTAGAATGTACTAAGTGTTGTTAGAGGGAGCACACATCGTTTCTAAGTGTATACTGTAATCTGGGCTTTGACCCACACAGACAGTGGTTTTCAAAATCCACATTATTCATTTATGTACATGTGGATATCCAGGTTTCATTAGTTGTATTAGTGGGCATGGTCGGCGCTGATGAGGTTCAAAGTTTAGGCGTATATGTCATTGTGGCAATGCAAGAAGGGGCCAGGAAAGCCCATATCAACAGAGAAGAACATCAAGTTCGCATTAAAGACTCACGGCAAAGAACCCTTGTCTTATGAAAGCAAAAACAGGTGACAAAAGAAAAGGAAACCCCTTCCAACTGTTAGCCACATTGGAAACTTTTATGCATTTATCTATATTGCTTCAAGTCAAAAATCAAATACATACGACCACAGGGTGTGGAAAATAGGGCTTCCCGTCCGCTCAGCCGTACTCAAGCCACACGCCGGGAGGTTAGTAGTTGGGTGGGTGACCACCAGCGAATCCCTCCTGTTGTATGTTTCCTTTTTACTGTTTCCGAAACACTTTTTATTGATACTGTGTATAATCTTTAATGTGGAGAGCTCCCTAATGAGGAACTTTCTGTGCTGATTAGTGGGTCTATCAAATATACTTCATTTTCACTAGCTGAAGAACCAAGCTTTCGGGACAGCAACGGTGGTCTTCAATATGGAGCCCTTGTACATCATTGAGGATCGGAAAGATCCGAAGTTTTGAAGCATATTGACTGAAGATAGGCGGAAGAAGTGTGCTATCTTAAATCAGGAGTAAATGGCTCTTTGACAATGATGTAGGTGGTTTAGGGTCGAAGAGTTACTAGGTATCGATAATCGTCGGAAGAACAAAAAACCTGGCCAACTCATGGGATATGCCCCCCCCCAAGCACTGGGTGGTCATTAGTGGAGATAGAGCTAAGCCCGGAGCTTTTTCTCCGTATTGCATCTCATTCTGAAGCGGTCCCAAAAAGCACATCGCATACCAAATGCCAATGCGTGCCAATCATTTCGCCTAAACTAGTGGAGGAACAGCTAATCGCCGTTTAACGGTCGCGCGACTCAGGGCGAGAGGAAGAAGAGTGTGTCGACTACAGAAAGGGTGAGGAGGTGAGAGAAAGCGAGATTATAGACACCAACTGCACGTAGCAGCATCAGAATCATGAGCCAATATTCACGTTCAACGTGACCTATCTAGGTAGGGGGCAAGCACGAATCACAAAGTTACAAATGATGCCTAGAAAGCATGCATCAAACTGAGCATCATACCCCCAGCCCTTTCCAGAATATAACAAGGTGCGAGATGCTGCGAAGTCTGCGCGAAATTGGCGCGGAATTGGCACGGAATGCTTGGGCCCCGCATTCCTCCTCCCTTCCATCTATTCTTTTTCTGGGGAAAACTGGAGTCGAACTACTGGTATAATTAGCAATAATTGGCTTCCTTGAGGCTTGTAGGACGAGGCTTTGATTCCACAAATCCTTCTCAAACTTGCAACAATAACAATGCTCGGTGCATTCTCGTCCTTCTCGCCCTTTCTTGGTTTGTCAAGGGAAGAGGTCGAATGACAGGTGAGCTGTTCTGGCCCAACTATCATCAACACGAGGCTTTTGATCATCTTCTTCATAATTCCTTGGACCCGAAACAAAAGCAAATCTCAATAGTGGGGAGAGTGGTTTTACGAAATCTGCACGAGGTTTTCCCGAGAGAGCATAAGAAAGTGGTGCCGCTTGGGGGGGAGTGGGAGGACGGACTATCTTCGGCACAGTTTAGTTAGGTATATGCAAACGCCTCCGCACTGACTCTTGGGCTTCCTAGCAGCTGAAACAGTCCACACCACTACGAACGGTCCATTTATAATGGAGATTAATTTATTCTACGCTCCTCTCATGAATTTGCGCAGATTCGTTATAAAACACGGCATCAATTTGAAAACACGTCTTTACGGACACAAAACATCGCAAGAGAAAATGGCGCCTTACAATACGAACGACAACGGCGCGACCCGATCTGACGGAGCAGAAGAGACTCCAGGAATAGGCGGAATACCAACCACCGCCCGGCGCAGCTGTTCAGCTCCAGCGTCGGATCATGCAGTCGATACGGAATTCCTCATTGTTGGGGCAGGTCCTGCCGGGGCAGCCTTGGCTTGCTTTCTTGGTTCTCATGGTTTGTTTTACTGCATTGGTATGGCAGTCGCTACTTGGTGCTAACGCTATGAAGGGCTGAAGGGCATCATGATCAGCAGTGCTCCAGGAACAGCGAATACACCTCGCGCACATATTACTAATATGGCGGCACTGGGTCAGTATTCTGCCAGGGTAGCAAATAAGGATTTGTTATTGACACATTGACTTGTCCATTCAGAGTGTCTACGAGATATTGGTCTATATGACGAACTGGAAAACTTGGGATCCACGGGGGCAGATCATATGCAACACACACGATGGTGTCATAGTATGGCAGGCGAGGAGTACGCACGCATCCACTCCTGGGGAAATGACCCTAGAAGAAAGGTGAGATCAGTGGGTCCTCTCTTATTCTGTCAAGAGAGGTGGATTGACGCAAGGACTTAGGGAGATTATGAACTAGCCAGCCCATGTGAACCATTTGATCTGCCGCAGACGATCTTGGAACCAGTTCTGGTTCGGCATGCAGCTTTAAAAGGCTTCAAGTGTCGTTTTGATTCCACGCTTGTTTCTTTCTTTAGCGACTCGAAGACCGGCTTGATCACTGCCAATATCCACGATAAGATGACAGACAAGGAATACCAGATCCAAACACGATATCTTTTCGGGGCTGACGGTGCCAGGAGCGTGGTGGTGAAACAACTTAACTTGCCTCTGGTGGTTCAGCCTGGTCAAGGTATCGCAATCAACGTGCTGGTCAAAGCCGACCTCTCCCATTTAGTTAAAAACCGAACGGGCAATCTTCATTGGGTTATGCAACCAGATCGAGAGCACCCCGACTTTGGCTGGATGGGAATCGTTCGTATGGTGAAGCCATGGAATGAGTGGATGTTCATTCTATTCCCAGATCGTAACTATGACCGTTCGCAAGGCAAGCCGTCTAAAAATGCGTATCAAAAGAGAGTCCAGGAGTTTATTGGTGATGATACACCTGCAGAGATCTTGGATATCTCCACGTGGTATATCAATGAGATCGTCGCGGAGAAATATTCAGAGGGTAACATGTGAGTCTTGGCTCCGTCAATCTGATGATCGTAATGTCTCTGACAACGGCGTTTTATTCCTAGCTTCTGTCTTGGTGATGCCGTGCACCGTCACCCTCCATTAAACGGGCTTGGATCGAACACCTGCATCCAAGATGCCTTCAATCTCGCCTGGAAGGTCGCATATGTTCACAAAGGGCTGGCGTCACCGTCTCTTCTATCCACGTACTCCATTGAGAGACAGCCTGTGGGTCATTCGATTATCACCCGAGCGAATCAGGCATACCGCGACCACTTTCTCGTGTGGGAGGCACTAGGCATGTTGCCCACGGACTTGTCCATCCGGAAGGGGATTTTGAAGGAGTTAAAGAGTGCGACACCAGAAGGATCAAACCGCCGCCGTGCCCTGCATGCGGCAATCAAGCACACTTCTCATGAATTCCATGGATTGGGAGTTGAAATGAATCAACATTACGACGGCCGAGGTGTCTACACAGCTGATGAGCCCAACCCCTATGCGCCATCCAGACGGGCAGCTGAAGATAGCATCTTGTTTCATGAATCAAGCACTTATCCCGGATCTCGATTACCTCATGTGTGGCTCAACAAAGCAATCCCGGGACAGCCTATTTCGACAGTCGACATTGCTGGCCATGGCTCTTTTGTCCTCTTGAGTGGAATCGGAGGTGGGCGATGGAAGAAAGCAGCTGAAAATGTTGCCGAAATGCTTAAGGTTCCAATCCAGGTGCATTATATTGGGTTCAGACAAGATTGGGAGGACGTTTACTTTGAGTGGGAGAACTTGCGAGGCGTGGAGGAATCTGGAGCCGTGTTGGTGCGACCCGATCGATTCGTAGCGTGGAGAGCACCGGAAGTTCTCAAGGATACTGAAGCATGCGAATCGAAGCTCCTTACAGTTATGAGAACCATTCTAGGATACCTTGATGTATAGTACTCACATTGTTCCGTTTCTGATCCGGCTGAAATATGATGGATAGGCGAAGCCATAACTGTTATATTGAACCAACTCTTCGGCTCCTCTTTGAAGATCTTATAGATAAAGAATATACTGACAAAGGGTTTATCAATGGCAGCCTGAGCCGTAAAAATGAATAAAAAGTGAGTATAATACGCTGCGTACAAAAACTTGCATTGCGGCATCTGATTGAGATAATTCATTAATTAAGCTATTAACCAGAAATGATATACCTGTATGTATATTCGCCAAGTATTCCATGCACTTCTCTAGTCAGAAGCTGAATATTGGTCCACATTATATTCTTCCTGGGCAAGTTTGCGCAAGACGAATCCGCGCCAAGAGATTTTCCTCGAGCTGAAAGATATCACTCATATTGAATCATATGAAATGGCAGGGGCTTGGCTATGTACGAAAGGCTGCTACTGCTATTACTTTTGCGCGTCTAGGTAGGCGAAGGCAAATGCTCTCATTTATTTGGATAATCACGAAAAACATTTCTCACTATTTGTTACTCTTACTCATAGTAGACTTCGTTGATCAAAGTCCCGATTTTCTCAATTTCCACTCTCATATCATCGCCGTGTTTCAGGACAACCTTAGGGTTACGCATAGCGCCAATTCCAGGACCCGTTCCGGTCATGATAATGGTGCCCTTTTCTAGAGTGGTCCCCTGAGAGAGAAATGCAATAGTTTTTGCAATATCGAAGATCATTTCCCTTAAAAAAAAGTAAAAATATCAGCTACCTTGGAGAGTTGACATGGTGGCAACAATCGATCCTTCAGATAGACTAACCTAGTGTTTGAGTCTTGCACCACAGTGCCATTATGGATGGCTTTAATTTGCAGATTATGCGGGTTGCCAATGGCGGAGGGAGACACAAGGACCGGGCCCAGTGGACAAGATCCGTCAAGACCTTTCCATCAAATCAAGTCAGCTCTGGGTAAGTGACAACACTAATGGGCTTGGGACATAATGAGGCAACTGGTCTGTGTCGCACCTTTTGAGAAGGACCACTGGCTGTTCTTGAACTGCTGTGTTCGAGCACTAACATCATTGCTGCAGGTATACCCCAACACATATTCCATGGCCTCTGACTCGGGAATATCTCGACCAGTCTTAGACAGAATAATCGATAGCTCTGCTTCATAGTCGCTGGAGCCATCCTGTGCAATCTTGGGCACGTTTATCTTTGCAGGATGGGGTCCGTTGAGTGCCGTGCGCGGTTTGATAAAGACGACCGGCACATCCGGAATGGGCATGTTCGCCTCTTTGGCATGGTCGCGATAGTTGAGTCCCATGCACCGGATAATGGGCACTTCTTCAATTCCAATGGGAGCCAGAAGCTGTTTTCGAATCGGAGTAGTTAGTTTCGAATATATTGGATTCCAGGTGTTCAGGATTGCGGAATACATACTCTGGCAATGTGCACAGTTGTGTCTGTTACCGTGCCATCGAAGATCGACCCTTTGACCAACTTGACCGCAACTCTCTCGCCGTTAAATATTGCGATCCCAACATCTGGATACTTGCTTGGATCGACTTCGCCAAGGTGGATTTGGCCATCTTCTTCACTGATGAATCTCACGAGGTGTGCCCAATTAGGACCCATTTTTGCAAGTTTTTTTTTTTTTGGAGGGGGGGGGGCAATTAGTCAGCCCGAGGGATAGTTAACGGGAT
>NW_022475571.1:0-39225 GCF_009193585.1 Aspergillus caelatus
AAAAAAAAAAAAAAAAACCATGAAAATGGTAAAATAACAAACCCGTATTTTAAACTGCCCCCCCGCACCAAATCACTCAGACCCAATAAAAGAATATTTTGCAAAATTAAAAATAAATCTATATCAAAACCCAAAACCCAACAACAACCTCACACCTCACTTCACCTCACCTCACCTCACCTCACCTTCACCCCCCCAGAAAAAAACCAAAATGTCCCCATCATCCTTACCCCCCAACCTCATCCCTGAAATCTCCGCATTCGTAACAAAATGCATGGCCTCCCACGACCCCTCCCACAACCCCCAACACGTGCACCGGGTCGTGTCATTAGCAAACCAAATCCTAGTCCGCGAAAAAGCCCGGAACCCCTCTTCTTCTTCTTCTTCTTCTTCTTCTTCTTCTTCTTCTTCTTCTTCTTCTTCTTCTTCTTCTTCTTCTTCTTCTTCTTCTTCTTCTTCTTCTTCTTCTTCTTCTTCTTCTTCTTCTTCTTCTTCTTCTTCTTCTTCTTCTTCTGCAGTCTACAATGCAGACATAGTGCACCTTGCAGCACTACTCCATGATATCGGGGACCGGAAATATTTATCGCAGGTGGCTGCTATTTCGGAGTCGATTCGGGGCAAGCAGCAGCAGCAGCAGGGTACTACTACTACTACCAGCACCGCGAACTCATCCGAGGCGGTGGATCCTGAGCGGTTGGTTTATTATGTGCTTTTGGCGCATGGGGTGGAAGAGGTGGTGGCGGAGAAGGTGCAAATGATTGTTTCGCATGTGTCGTATACGACTGAGAGGGCGAAGCCGGAGGAGGTGAGGAGGTTGATTGCCGATGGGTATCCGGAGTTGGGGATTGTGCAGGATGCGGATCGGTTGGATGCCATTGGGGCGGTGGGGATTGGAAGGTGTTTTACTTTTCTTGGGGCCAAGGGGAAGAACTTTTGTCCTGAGGGCATGTGGGTGATGGATAATGCGATTGAGCATTTTGAGGAGAAGTTGGTGAAGCTGGAGAGTATGATGAAGACAGAGACTGGGAGGGAGATGGCTAAAGTGCGCACGGCCAGGTTGAAGGAGTTTCAGGGCTGGTGGGCGGAGGAAATGAAAGACGCCGCATAGAAAGATCCCTTTTTTACGAATATCGGCGAGAACGACATGTGACGGCATTCAATGCGATATAAATTAACCTAGAGACATCCAGTCCGAAATCATGCTATCCAGTCTATCGATTCTCAATACACTATTGGGTATGTGACAGGTGACAATATTATCTGCTGTAAATGTGCGCGCATAGAGAAAGGAACGTGTGGTTCAAACAACCTGATGCACTCGGTGATAACCATTTGTCGTGCAGGGTAAAACGACTGTGATGCCATAGTCGATGCCACCAAGATGAGTGGGGAAGGACGGTCAAGTTATCAAGAAGAAAAAAAAAAAATAAGAATAAAAATAAAAGGCACACCAACGCCAGAACCGCTGTAATGTCTAAACAAATTGCATGTTGTTGTGTTTCAATATACCCCCGAAGAAAAAGATTATAATGCAATTAGACCCGATCCCGGGCGAAATCCAAGAAGTCGCAGTCATCCTCAAAAAAGCCATCATCGCCTCCAGAACCAGCCGAAGGAAACGATGAGCCATGTCTCTTCTTTCTGCGTGTGGTGATCACAACCTCTTCAGGAAGCCCCGTACTATTGCCAAGACTGATTAGATTCTCCATCTCGCCACCAGAGCCTAGTTGGTGTTCATGTAGCGTCTCGTCATCATCATCATCGCCGCCAGCGCTGAATGGGCGCACATGTATTCTGGTCATGGGCAGGCTCTCACCAAATACCCAGTTGCCAGTAGGCAGATTCGATGGTTCGTCCGCATGACCAGTTTCCGGGTATACGTAGAGACTAACCCTCTGGTCGGTGTGGAAAGGTTGGTAAGGTGCGTTTGTCTCAATCTCCGCCTGGGAGAGAGGCTGGCATTTGAGTTTCGATGCAAGAGACGGCCGTGGGTTGGAAGACGGCAAGGCGAGCGATGCGCGAACGGTGGTCTCCGCATTAAATGCGCTAACAGGCATAGGACCACAAGGCGCCTGCAAAACGGGAGGCAGCCGGAATTCAATTTCCTTGCCTCCCACCACAGATTGGAGCTGCCGATTCTTCTGAGTAGACATAGTACGTCGCACCCTATAGAGCCGGAAGTGCCCGCTGTCCACCAAGCCTAAAAATGTCTGGTCTTTATTCGTAATCCAAGTGACACGAGACGCAGCTGGGTCACGGGCCAGCCCGTGCAAGCGGTTTTCGCCAGCGTGGCGGAGCGTGTTAACAGTCCCCGTGGCTGCTCCCATTGACTTGCTGAGACCAGCAGCAACGACTTTCCCGCCTCGAACCCCAGCAGACGATGAAAATCCCCCTACTGCAGGTAATGCGCCACCGGCACTTGCGGTACGACCTCTAACCGCAGCGATTATAGGCTGTGTCTTGCCCCCAACGAGCTTAAACGCCGCTGATAGAGGGTTCACGGGGGCCGCTTTGTCAGACAACTCGTCAGTTGATTGGTCAGCTACCGGCGGTTTACTGGATGCTGGGCGAGCTCGTCGGAATGGAGGCCATTGGAAAGCACTCCGCGGTAGGTCAAAGACATGTACTGTTCCTTTCCGAGTAATAACTGCCAGTCGGTCTCCAGAAGGAGGGCACCAAATCACATCGACAATATAGGATTTTGTCAGACGTGTGTACCGCGCGATTTGGCGCACGTTGGCACAGGTGTTCACGGAATCCTCTGACAAGAATGCCCCGGCTCGACAATACTTAGCTTGCATGAGATCCCAGACGTGTTGAACGTCGCCGTTCGTGCTCGCTGTAAGCAGCATTAGTCCGTTAGGCGAAAATGAGAGAAAGCTACATCCTTCGGGGGGCTGGAACGTGGCAACGGGGCTGAATAGCGCGGCCTTTGTCTCATTGCTGTCTTCAAGCCTTTTCAAATCCATGATTGAAACAAGGTCAGGCTCCGCGGGTGTGGTAGTATGGGTATCTTGGGCATGAGTAGGTGGGAAGGCGCTGTATGCCTGCGGTAGATCTCCCAAGTTGGGAGAACGGCGCGGTGTAGAAGTTTGTAGCTGGTCTTTGTTCCAATAATTATTCCACGCCTGAAGCCCCTGGTCGCCCATCCATCTTGCACCTCGCACAATCTCCTGCGTGACGCCTCTTGCTACCTTGTCAAAGAAGCTCGGACCCTCGCCAACGTCTGTAGCGCACGTTATTGCTGGCCTTGCTGGAGGATTACGATTCTCGAGACCATAGACTTTACCCTGTATCAACGAGGGAGGAACTGTCCCTGGAAGCGACGCCCTATACGTGGACGATGGTGGGACGATTGCCAGCCATCTTCCCTTTAGCGCAACGATAGGGCTGTCGGTGTTAGCAATCCCAGATGGAGAGTCAGTCCGAGATCCATCAGGGTCTGTTGAACTTGAAGAGGTGGAGTATCGCCGGGATTCCCGTGAGCGAATACTCGTCCATGTTTTACCTAAGCACTGGTATCCATTCATACTGTAGATGAATACCTCGCCACTGGCTCCAGATGCCAAGACTACATAGTTGCCTCCCGCGAAGAGCTTCAAGTTTCCGGCGGGTGAAGGTGCAATTGTAGACAGTCCAGGGATGCTCTCAAAGTACGGAGAAGGCTTCATAGTGAAAAGCGTCGTAATGTGATCACCCGTTCTGAGCGAATATATTTCGACGCGTGTCTGGTAATATTTGGCGTCGTCTTTCACCGAGCGCTGACGCCCAATGGGTGTGGCAGGTACCTCATTCACTTCCGAACCCACAGAGGAGCCACGAGTATCATCATCGGGTAGCCCACACGGACCATGGATAATGACAGCGACATGCGGTCTAGACGCTGAGCACGAGTCATTGGGTAAGTTGCAGGCCAGGATTTTGGCGTCTATCACACGACCATTGAGACCAGCCAGCTTCCCAATTAATCGCGTTTTACGATCCTCCACTGCGAGGACTTCTAAAAATCCATCGGAACCCACAACAAGAACACTAGTTCCCATTCTAGACGACTTGGATGAAGGGCTGTAGATCGTATCAAAGGAACAGAAGGAGTACTTTTCACCTGTCGACTGCCTGTTCTGGCCAGAGACGAGCGGGAGGTCGATATCAGGTGCTCCATAGAAATGGGCCTGTGGCAAATGTGGCAACGGAATCGGATTACTGAATGGGCCGCTGACGGAGTGGCTTTTGTGCCTATCAACAGATTGCTGTCGAGATAGGTCACTGCTCAAGTACCCGTTACCATAGCTCAAAGGCCTTGCCCTGGGAAGAGGCGACGTTGAGGAGGGATGGCTAAAACCACCCTTTTCCGGATTTGAGGGGAAGGCAAAGGGAGACCCATTCGCGATTTCCCCATCACTAACGTCATTTGGTGGGCTCTTCCCAAATGGGATAGATTTTGCCCAGCTATCTGTACGATAAGCTAGGTCATTTTCTGGTGAGTCATTAAGGGAGCCAAGTGCATCTAGAACCGGCGAGACGATATTGTTGGGACGTTCAGGAGCCAACGGAGGGTTCGGACATGACGACGGTTCAGCCTGCAGAGGCGGAGAGGCTGGTATCCTATGCATTTTAAGTGTTTCAGGTCAGTGATCTGATAGACAAAGTGGCAGATTCGCGATGCTCTATGCTTACAAGTCTTCTGGCGGTGTCTTCGCTGCGGCCTTGGCTGCCTTTGTCTTCCCCTTGGATCCGGCTTTTCCCTTTTTCTTCTTTCCGGTCTGATCATTCTCCGGAGGGTTTTGGTTCAGATCCTCTAGGGGTGGGCTAGGGTCACCGACGGACCGGCTCTGCTGGCGGAATAGATCGTCCGAAGCTGCCGGGGGCATGAAATGGGAGGATTGCCTCGAGGAGGCAAGACGGTCTCGATAAGAAAAGCCGCTCTCAGGACCCGTGATAATGTCTGAGAACGGGGATCCCGCGATGTTATCGACGGCAAAGACTGTCGCGGAGGTATGGCACTATCGGCTGTTGAGCTATCAACAAACATACCCGTCAGCATGACTCACCCAACAGTTCGAGGGTACAGAACAATACGTACATGTATGTTTATTGGAAAGGACGAGTTGGATTTAGTACTATGAAATGAGAGGCGAATTCGATGCACGTAGAGAATAAGGGTTAACAAAGCAACAGCGTATCCAGAGTCAACACTCGATACGCTTGTAGCTTCGGAGTTTAGGGCGACACGGAAGCACTGCTTATACCGTTCGTCCGAGTTCCGCGATGGATGTATGGAAGTGGGAACACGAGTTACAGAATGTACAAGATGGCAGATATACCGGATACAAAGAAGACAGTTTGGTTAAAGAAGTTAAGTTGTTCGTAAAATCGAGAGAAAGGTTGGGGAGGAGAAGAACATGGAGCGAGAGGGGGAGGGGGTTCAGGTCAGGAGTATGGATGACATCCCCATGGGTAGGCTGACTTATCTCCTATCAGTCCCAGATTTAGTTAACCTTAGTGGTGACCGACCACGAATAGACTACTATTAGTTGGGGGGAACTAAGATTCGGTCGGCAGGTACGGTACCGTATGGTAAACCTTGGTAACCTCGGTGAGGTCCCCAGACCGGCACATGACGAGAACCAAGTGATGATTGGCCCCTTTGAGACGGTGACCGTCAGGCTATGACGCCAGGTTTGGACTGCCTAACGTGCCTTTTCCAGACGGTCCTTGGATCTACGGAGTACCGCGCTTGCCTTGCAGTCTGCAAACCCAAAAAAGAATAAGTACGTATGGAGTCATCCGCCCCCCTCCTCTGAGAATGAGAGGAAAGCCCACCCCACTATTCATTCCACAGCCACTCGGTACTCAAATGACGATCCATACACCATGTTCCAGGCAAACTATTGGTTTGCCCTGCAGGTCGCATGAGGGGCCCCCCCGGACAAACCATGCAAACAGCACGCGTCTGAACACGGGTCAGCGTGCGCCACGTGATCTGTCTGGATGATGCAGCCAAAGAGCCCTTACCACTTGGACATGGAAGGGCAATGGCAAAGCCACAGTCAACAACCTGGAACTTCCCCAACTTCTAACTAATTCTTCCGTGGACGATCCGGGTCTAGCCGCCACTGCAACTTCCATGCCAACCAAATATTGAATCATCCGGAATGTTCTGTCCGATAGGTCCGCATTACCGCATAGTAACTTACTCGCCGTCATCTGTAAGGTCCCAGATTGTCATTGGCACATCATCAAGCGGTGACTGAGGCATGACGGTGGAGAGGTTGTTAAATCACATTGGAAGTCCATCCGTCGGGTCCTCACGCTTGTACTAGTAGTATGGGCTACTTCCATCTTTGAGGAGTTTCCCCTTTTGGGGGGTCCAATCTCATGTGATATCTTCCAACTTGGATTGGCCTATCAGTCCGTCGTCGATGTCTTTCATCGCACCACGTGACAGGTTTAAGGAAGATTCCATTGAGAGTATAGTAGTAGGGAAGAGCGTGGAAGTTGCATGCATGCATACTCCAGGGATCAAAAAAGGGATATGACGTGTATTGTTACAAAGTATATGACAGCTGTTCCGATGCATCTAGGTTCCCCCCGCGCGCACACCAAAGTTCGCGCCTATTGCAACATCTTCAAGTCTTCTTTTTCGCCGCCGCAGCCTTGGCCTTGGCCGCCTTCTTCTTGTTGCTGTTGATCATGACGATTCCGATGAATGTACCAACCACAGCCGAACCGAGGAGAGTAAGGATGACAGGGATGCGGATGGCCCATACTCGGGGAGGGAAAAGGTCATGGAGGGGGTGGTCCGGGTCGACAAATGGCTACCAGATCGTTAATAGATGCACGTAAATCCAAAAGACACAGGAAGAGAGCTACCATGAGAAGAGTCCAGGCCGTGTAGTAGAGAAAGATTGCGGTAGCGGCCAAGAGCATGGCGGATCCGACGACTTGGCCCAGCTAGAAACAGCGACAATCAGCATATGAAAATATAACAATACGAAGAGTTGAATTCTTACCATAGTGGTGAACAAATCTTTAGGGAAGACCTAATAGAGTAATTGCGAAGAACTGCTCGCCTGAAAGATGGGCATGGACAGACTATCCCATCGCATAAACATGAACAGCTTGGCTCCTGGGTGTCACGTGATTTGAACCAGACGCTAAGACTTTACCCTTCGCCGCCTCACGTTCTGTCCGACGGAGCTCAACCATCAACGTTTTCGCAACTTGACTCTTGAGTCACTCTTCCCTTATTGAGGTCCCAGGGTGATCTGGGGAACTGTAAGGAACGATGACAGATCCGGTCGTATTGCAGTCGGCGGTCCGAGTGCCCACACCTCCACCTGGCACATCCTATTCTCCAAACGCATCGGGCTCACGAAAACGCTCGCCCCCCTCTCGTTCGCCTTCTCCCAATCGTCGCCGGTCTCCCCCAGGTGACTCTGTCAAAGAAGATGGCGACGCGCCACGGATTGATCCTGAACGCGCCATTGAGCGAGAACGGCAACTTGCGGAGCGTGTCCGTCAACATGAGAAGCAGGAGGCCGCGCGGAAACCGATGACGGAGGAAGAAAAGCAGGCTTCAGCCAAAGCAGAATATGAGAAGCTTTTGAATATGCGGTCGGGAGGAACTTACATCCCCCCGGCTCGACTCCGTGCGCTGCAAGCCCAGATCACAGATAAGACAAGCAAAGAATACCAGCGTATGGCATGGGAAGCTTTGAAGAAATCAATCAACGGTCTTATCAACAAAGTCAACGTCTCAAACATCAAACATATTGTTCCAGAACTTTTCGGTGAGAATCTAGTGCGTGGACGCGGGCTCTTTTGCAGGAGTATTATGAAGGCTCAAGCTGCCAGCTTGCCGTTCACACCAATTTACGCTGCGATGGCGGCTATCGTCAACACCAAGCTTCCTCAAGTTGGCGAACTACTGCTTAACCGATTGATTGTCCAGTTTCGCAAAGCGTTCAAACGAAATGACAAGGCGGTCTGCATCTCGTCGACGACTTTCATCGCTCACTTGTGCAACCAACAGGTCGTACATGAGATGCTTGCAGCTCAAATTCTTCTTCTCCTGCTCCACAAGCCTACAGATGACAGTGTGGAAATTGCCGTCGGCCTCACAAGGGAAGTCGGCCAACATTTGGAGGAAATGAGTGGTCCTATTGCCCTGGCGGTGTTCGATCAGTTCAGAAACATTCTCCACGAAGCCGATATCGATAAAAGAGTCCAGTACATGATCGAAGTCTTGTTCCAAGTCCGTAAGGATCGTTACAAAGACAATCCGGCGATCAAGGATGAACTTGATTTGGTAGAGGAAGAAGATCAGATCACACACCGTGTTGGTCTTGACGATGAGATTGAAACTCAAGATACCCTCAACATTTTCAAATACGACCCGCAATGGGAGGAACACGAAGACACGTACAAGAAATTGAAGGCTGAGATCTTAGGTGAAGGTAGCGATGATGAAGAAGATGAGGACGAGACCGATGAGAGCTCTGATGAAGAAGCTGAAGAAGAGCGGCAGATGGATATCAAAGATCAGAGTAATACGGACCTCGTCAACCTGCGGAGGACCATCTACTTGACGATCATGTCTAGCATTGACTTCGAAGAATGCTGTCACAAATTGATGAAGATCTCACTGCCACCTGGCCTGGAGCCTGAACTTCCGTCGATGATTATTGAATGTTGTTCTCAAGAAAGAACATACTCAAAGTTTTACGGTCTAATTGGTGAGCGGTTTTCCAAAATCAATCGTCTTTGGTGTGACCTTTTCGAGGCCGCTTTCGCCAAGTACTACGACACGATCCATCGATTCGAGACCAATAAGCTGCGCAATATTGCCCGCTTTTTCGGCCATATGCTCAGCACAGACGCCATCGGCTGGCATGTTATGTCCGTGATTCACCTTAATGAAGAAGAAACCACTTCAAGTAGTCGTATTTTCATCAAGATTCTCTTCCAAGACCTAGGAGAGCACCTTGGTCTGCCGAAGCTGCAGGAGCACATGAGAGATGAGATACTTCGCCCGAGCTTTGAGGGTCTTTTCCCAACAGATAACCCTCGCAACACCCGCTTTTCTATCAATTATTTCACAAGTATCGGTTTTGGTATTCTGACAGAGGACATGCGTGAACACCTGAAGAACCTCCCCAAGCCGACAGTCCCTGCTCTCCCTGCTCGCGACGCTACTCCAGAGTCAGACGCTGAATCTTTCAGCTCTCGCTCATCTTGCTCCACGTGCACTGGCCCCCGTCACTCACGCTCGCGCTCGCGCTCCTATTCATACTCCCGTTCGCCTTCGCCGGGGCGAGGCCGCCGGCGCTCGGTCAGTCGGGGCAGGTCTTACTCACGATCCATCTCCGGATCTTCTCGCCGGAGCTACAGTTACACGCCGTCGCGCTCCAGGTCCCCAGTGTCAAAAAGTCGCCGGCGCTCTGTTTCCTACAGTCGATCCCGTTCACCCAGGAGGTCGTCGGTCTCTCGTACTCCCCCCAGACGGACCCGTGCTAAGTCTTACGACTCGCGCGCCTCTCGAAGCGTGAGCCCGTACCCAGCTCGACGTTCACCGTCTCGGTCTGCTACACCCGAGAAACAGGGTTACAGTCGTAGGAACCGAAGCTACTCTAGGTCAGTGTCGAGATCTGTTACTCCACCTAGACGTGAGGCACGAGGCAGACGCTACTCTTCCGAGTCCTTGTCTCCTCCTCGCTCTAAACGCGCATCCTCGCGTTCACCTCGCAAGGCAGCCCCTGCTCGGCGCGCCCGCGATGACTCAGTGTCACGCTCCCCGAGTCCCGCACGTTCGGGACGTGATCAAAGAAGACGCCGGTACTCGGATTCCCGATCACCACCTCGCTCGCCCCCTCGGCGTAGATCGCCGTCCCGAACCCCCCCTCGTCGGGGCCGCGCCGCGGACTATATCTAATTTAAAATGGTGATGGGTTGCTGTAAAAATGACATGGAAATGCTTATAAGATGCATTCAAAGATTTCGAATTATTTGATGTTGACCTCAGGTCATGAAATTTTTTTTATTAGGACAGGTTAAAGGCTCGGTTTCATAGGTGTATTTATACTACCCTGCGTTTAGGTTCACAATAGCGAAAAAAAGAAGGCAGTGCACTCACTGCAAACGATCCACATAATCACCTGATGGCGGTCTTTCAAATCTAGCTTTCTATAAAACGCAAACTATAACAATAGCTTTTTCGGTACAGCATCTATCATATCTAGGGTATCACTCAACGATCCAACCCATCTATCCTTTCTCGTAAACTCCCCCAAGGAAATGACAATGTAAAACGAATCTACTCAGCAGCCTCCCACATACACCTTTCACACAAACACAACCCACCCAATGCACCTCTAGCCCATTCCCTTCTCTCCTTGACATCCAGTCCAATATCGCAGTAATGATTCAAAATCTCCTCATCAGCCTTGATCCCCTCGTTCCTTGGCGGCGTCTTCTCCTCCCCTGTACTAGTCTTCTTCCAAACAGGACGTTCAGACTCCGTCCTAGCCCGGAAGGTAATCTCACCACCCCACTCCCACCTCACATTCGGATCACAGCAGTGGTTCGCAAGACACCAGAGCGGATGCACAGCACAGAGCTCCGGGCCACCGTCCCAGGTAGAAAGACGGCCGGATGCGGTGCCGCGGAATTTAGCATAGAGCGTATTAAGCACCCAGGTATCATAGCGGGGGAGGACCTCATAAGGATCCAGTTCCATTTCCTCGATGATGCGCATGGGCTGGAGGATATTGAGGTGGAACGAGAAGGGGAGCGTTGCGGTGGGGTCGTTGGAGGTAACAGAGTCTTCAGATGAGCCTTCGAGGTCGTGGAAATCGCCCCAGATGTATTTGATCTCGGGGAGGTCAAGAGGATGCACGTCCTGTGTTGCGGCCATAGCGATTGCCCGGCCCAGGAGGAGGAGGTACAGGTAGTCAGCTTTGTCTTTGGGGTCGGGGGTGTCTTTGCCGATGGATTCGAGATTCTCCATTAGGCCGCAGAGGGCGCCGTGGTAGATTTCCTGTGCTTGGTCGTGGCAGGTTTGGCTGCAGAAGATTGTGTCGTCGCAGCCTGTGCAGGCGACGGGTGGGTTCTCGGCTGACAATTCGGGCAGGGTGGCGTTGCAGGCGTCGCAGAGGTCGTCGTGGAGTCTGTTGGTGGCTGTAAGGAGGGAGTTTTCGCGGAGGATGATCTCGCCGGGGGCAATGTCTTCTTTTGCGAAGAGGCCTAGTTGGATGGATACCTCGCCCTCTGATGAGGTTCCTTCGTCGGTGGTGCCGTGGAGGGCGGGCAGGGCAACAGCCCGCACTTCACATTTGGGCGCAACGTCCTTCAGTCTGTCATTGAGTAGATTGAGTGTCTCAGGGGCCTTTCTGTCCGGCTCGTGCTCGTTCCAGGGATACAGGACCCTCCGCGCGAAGCCCTGTGCATTCAGAGCACTAGGGCTGATGTCCACATCCGCGGCTCCGTTTTCCTTTACCGAGTCGGGCCGTCGAGAAATGTAGGCTTTCTGGATTGCGCTCAGCTCCTCCTTAAGGGTATCCACGGCTTTACCATCGCCCTTTTCCATACTTCCAAGTAGCGACAGACCACGCAAGCAGAATTCATATGCATCTCTATAGCACCGGCATTTCACCAGGTTCCGAACAAGTAAGGCATATACAGTCCCGATAATCTCGTCATACTCGTCTTGTGTAGTAGCGACATAAGAATCGTCGGCGTCCTCGTCATCTTCTTCCTCCTGCTCCCCCTCCTTTTCACCTTGAACTTGGGTATTTATCTTCCGTCGAGCATGAAACTCGCATCCGTCAGGATCAACAACGGACTCCAACAGTGAAAGAGCGCGGTACGCGTCTGCGGATGCTAAATCCGCAAATCCCAATTGCTCATGAAGCAGTGCTCGTTCAAGGTGAAGATGCGGGTTGTGAGGGTCCGCATAGAGACGGACGGTTGTTTCAGCGCGTGTTTGGAGGAGGTCTTTCATCTTTGATATATAGACCCTAGTAGCTAGCTTGACTGGAGAAGGAGTGTGGCTATTTCACTTCTTCTATTCGGAACGTGGGGTAACAGTAGACTGAAGGCCAATTGTTGGCTATATTGAGGTTGAACGAGATTGCGCCCCCAGCAGATCTTATGTATTGGCTGGGCTTGTTACGTAGTGCCACGATATTCAACAATTTATGTACAAAGTTGAACATTTCATTGAGAAATTAATGTATAAAAAGAGAGAAAAAGAAAAAAGAATGCGGGGGGATGACTATCGCCACGTGATGATATTAGAATTTGCCCTACATCATCCATATTAGGAAGGTCAAATATGGGCTTATCAAATTATCTCACATTAGGGTCAAGCCCGAATAGCAATCAAAATCGGGCCTGTAATACAGCTGGATGCTCTGGGAAAGTACTACTCACTCTTGCCTGACATCTCTCTGTGTCTTTCTTTCCATTGCTTTGTCGGGCTTTTCCTAAATCGACACCAGCAACGGACTTACTAGTATGTATCTAGTGATTACTTTATTAACAGAATTTAGATATGTGCTCTGGTATTCTGTAGTAAGTCCCTCTAGTCAGTCACCGTGCTAAACTCATTAGCCAAGAAATTATTTCTAAAAGCTCACCAATAAACACCTAACCCTTACATCGAAAGGTAGTCTATGGATCAAGAGAAAAGGCAAAAGCGATTATCGATGCGGACAGGATAACCTGTGGTTGTAATTGGCTCCTATATATATCGAACGAACATATCACATCGAGGAGTCAATGATCAACGAAGTACCCACAGCGACAAGTTCTATGACTATCCTACTTGAGAATGTGCCTGATAAGCTGCTACCCCATCTCTACATGGATCTTTGCAAATTTGGACAAATAGAAGCATTATTATTTCCTTTCCCTTGTAATTACAGGCCGGCTCAGGCCAACGCGATCCATTGTACAGAGTTTTCAACAAGCGTTGTCCCATATTCCTCGCTCTGTCTCCACAAACCTATTACTAGGCGCTCAATTATGAGGTAAAGCGAAAGTATCCGGCGAATTCGATAAGATCGAATAAGTTCACTGGTTATTGTGAGCCATTGCAATGGAAAACAAGGAGTGGATGATGAAATGGTCCTTACATTTAGTGGAACACTTGGAAAGGCGAACTTGTTTAGTTGCAAGGGTTCCGGCCTGTTCCCATGATCCTCTTCCAATTTGCCATGTCGGTGCTATCCTTGTTTTGAAAGGTGTCATAGAGGAAGCGGGAGCATGACCCCTCGTTGGCGGTCGTGCATTCGGTCGGTGTACCCATGACATGCTTCCAGTTCCACACGTCCTGGAATTCGTTGTTTTTAAACAAGTCATGCAGGATCTTGCCGCATGCATCGTTGCTGTTCACGCAATCGTCCTTGGTGTCGTTCATGACCTCCCTCCAGTGGTACACGTCGGTGCTCTTCGTGTTGGTAAAGGTGTTATAGATGTACTTGCCGCATGACGCATCGTTGGTGGATGCGCTAGGCATGGCAAGTACGGAAGAGAAAGAAGCCAAGGAGGCAAGAGTAATGGCGGAGAAGAACTTCATTGTGAAAGATGGTGGTTGATAGCCACGGAATGAGTAAAGAGTAAGTGGTGGTAGTAGTTTTTGAAGGCTTTAATTGTGTTTGATTATGAAGAATGAGGTACTCAGGGTATGGATGATGCTCACTTATATACACGTTCTCCAGATAGATAGGGCCTAGATTTTCTTAACCCTAAATATATGATATCACATGTATCGTGTAGTTTAGGAAACTACTTAGCATTTCCGTGGTGGAGCCTGCAGATATTAATTGGAACCCCTTGCATTACCGATCGCCTCGCCCCTGAAGTAGCATAAGCGCATCATATCATTACTTCCAGTAGAATACACACAGTCAATAGACTGGTTCTGGGGGTCAATTACAGAGTTTCGGATGTAGACTCTTCCTCGCCAATGACGCCCCTGCATAACTAGGCGCTCGAGTCTTAGGCTCTACCAGGTCCATACGATATTTATCGTTTGAGCGCATGATGATCATGTTTGTGTATAGTCAATTCCTCCATCTTCTGATATTGGTGGGTCCCTCGGTTACCAGATGTCAGGACCGCCACTCTGTTCTATTGCAAACTGTGATATCTCTACTACACTCTAGATAGCCCCTTACAAAGGACATCTGGGACGAAAGGTAGCAAACTTTTTCCATTACTAGATTCTTTTAGTGACATATCTCATGATTCATTATGCCCCTATTATGAATATCAGGTGATTGATAGGGTCTAAGGTATGCTAAAAAAAAAAATAAAGCGCAGTATCTCCCAATTTAACACATCTCTATCATTTTAATCTTCTGGTGACACTCTAAAGTGCAAGTGCACACTTGAAACCAGCCACACAAACACCAGCAAGGGGCATATGCACGAGTAATGTAATATCAGGGCATGAACAACTTTAAGCTCTCCTCGCCGTGGGAAATAGCTCAAGCAACACTGTCTCTAGTTATGATTTATTCGCCGGTGGAGCTCTGCATTTCCGAGAAAGACGATAAAGTTAGGTTAATCGCCACTGTGATATGTAAGGCTAAAACACAATTATCGACCGGCAAAACATCCATGGTGATGTAGTAGCACTGACGTACCACTCTCGCTTTACTTTCTCTCCTTACTTATTTATGAACGTGTACGGAGTAGCATGGAGCCAAAAACGTTCTCTATTTGGAGTGGCCATGTCCTCGAATGCTCTCAACAAGCCCGACTTAAAACACCAGCGAACTGCGGTAAACTATGATCAATAATTTATTGCAAGGTTTGATAGACCTATATCAGATCATTGTATCGCCATATTTCGGAATCAGTCTCGATTGCTTGTGTTCATGTATGGTCGGAGGGGTTAAATAAAGATGTACATCACATCCTGATGAGATAAGCCCTAATATGCAAGGTCAACTTCAAACTACTTAATCTATATTCCACCAGCTCCCGGAGAATGTCTCGGCGAGTCATGAAAATGGTGTGGCAATCCAATAGTTTTAGGTGTATCTATGACATATCAACATTACCTCGCGAGCCTGTAGGAACTTACCAGACCTAATTTCAATCTAGGGTCAAGAACCTTTGAGGGGGGAAAGATAGAGTTTCTAGCTTGTACATTTAATCTTTCACACAAGCATCAATAGACGAGATATAAGAAAAACACACAACGAATGCAAGAAGCCCCGAAGATGGCTACGCTAGGTGAAGCATACTCATGCTCAGGATGCGGTTATGGTATAAGGCATTACAACCAAACCAAACTAGCCTCTCGTGATGGATGTACCCCAGCATTGCATCCATTCTAGGAACCTTGCTTCACTACATAACCCGGAAAATGAAATTCCTGTCAATATAATAGGACAATAAATCGCCGGAAATTGGGATTACCAGCTTATTGCAAATAGTTTAGCTCCACCGTTATGACCTTGCATAGAGCTCGTGAATGCATGGCTTGACTTGACTGGCTTATCCTAAGGCCTGATTCCGAAAATGCATTGAAGTATAGATGATCCAAACTTTCATGGTCTTGGTCTCGGTCTTGGATAGGCTGCACCTCCCAAGGCAAAATATTGCACTTTGTTTGTCCTGGTTGGGTTTTGATATGGACTGAGAATCGGTAGATTACGTGTCAATGCAAATACCTCATTTAATGCGGCTCTCCTAAATCTCTTGTATACCTAGGTCTCTCGCACGTTGATTTCCTAGACTGACAGGATGTATTCTGATCATAGAGATATTCGATTCGGTTCTTATGGGATCTTAGAATACATAGCCTTGGTCTGAACGGGCAAAATCGCTTTTTCAATTTACATGATAAAGGGTCAATGGGAAACCATCTTGTCGGGACATTTATTCTTCTCCCTGTACAGTTTGAATCAATAGATGTACTCGGTCAAATCAAAACCTCGTCATGACCTCTGATCAATAAGGTGTCCGTCATAAGCGCGAAAAGGTTTGTTTGTTGATTCATTATATATATCCCGAGGGGCTGCGGAGAACCTCAATTATATATACTTCGATATCACGGTCCAGGTACTTGATGCTTACATAGGGTCTCTGGTCAGCTTTCGAGGACTAGCAGTAGTTTCACTGAGT
The DNA here is from genome assembly GCF_009193585.1 of Aspergillus caelatus. Taxonomy (NCBI): domain Eukaryota; kingdom Fungi; phylum Ascomycota; class Eurotiomycetes; order Eurotiales; family Aspergillaceae; genus Aspergillus; species Aspergillus caelatus. The sequence continues at coordinate 16,141 of NW_022475571.1, forward strand.
AAAAGAGTTATAACACTTGACTTCCGAATGTATATCTAAAAGCAGGCTGTTATCTTTGGTATTATTACTAGCCACATTAGCATACCGAATAACAGACAACAACCTACATCCAAGAATCATCAACAACACAAAACGTGGAACAATCTAATACACCCCCGACCCTACTCAACTGCACATTAACCTCATCAACCAAAACCCAAAAGACATGATCCTGTTGCATGTTTTCTAGTCCCTTTACCGGTTTATGAACGCTGTCTATAGTCCATTTCGAAATGACGGGTGAATTGCCCTATCCCTTGCTCCACCAAGCTAGATTTTCTCTTATCCTCAAGAGAAGGTTCAGCTCACCAGTCAGAACAGGGCGAGGGCCAACAAAAATTAGTATAGCCATTCTCTATTATTAACATTATACATAGACTAATATTCTCATCGATCATTATTACTAGAGTGACATTCACACAGCCTCAAAATTCTGCCAAAGCAATGACACCGGTAACTAACCTCAATCCCAATCAGAACCGAAGGCGCTATCCGAAGCAATAATCGCAATAAGAGCAATCTAACAGGAATCAGTACATCCACCCAAAACAAGAACAGAAACTGCTAAGAATCTCACCAGATATAAATCCGCACCCTCAGTAACAGTAACATCAAGAGCAGGCCAGTAACCAGGACGCGAACTACGCATCAAGGCCAATTTCTTGTTGTGATTAATAACCTCACGATCGAATGAAACCTTAACAGTACATGCGTGGGTTGTGATAGGTAAATTTTCTGAAGGCGCCTGAAGTACTTTTGACCTCTGAGATCCACTACCCCAATCATAGCATCCAGATTGGTTGAATGATAGAATGAAGTGGACCAGTGTAGCGTTTTCTTAGGTAGGCTCAGTCAGTGACCACTGCTGTGGGTGGGCGTGGGGGATCATCTTTCGACCGCGAATTGTAAAGGATAGGATCCCTGGCTGTTTAGCTTGGTCAAACAAAGTAAGAATTTAGGCGAGGAATGAACTCATCGACACACAAGATCATCGCCCCTAAACCCTCTATGATTATGTCTAAGCCCGCCCCGTGTACCCGGTACTAGTTGACTTGAAAGTAGGACATCGGTGCCTGATCAAGTATTCCAACACGAACATCTTCAGAGGGCCTATGGCAGGCAGGGTCGACTTCGAACCATCCATGGGTAGAAAGAGTAAGACCTGACCAGGTTCTACAGAAATACTATATGATTGTCTGGTAAAGCAGTCAGTGTCCCAATAAAGGTCTATCAAATTAAGTTACTAATTTAGAAAGAAACCCCCAATTTTCGCGCACGAACTGTACCCCTTTGGCATAAGCGTACTTTTTGTAAGATAATAAATTTTCACATCATCTATAAGCATATTGTTAGATATATGTGATGGGCTTATTGGGGCTTTTACCCCCTCTTTTCTCTAGGGGATGCTGTAGAATGTGTAAAACTTACGTTGCAGTTCTCATCCACGACAATTCCTTGTCCTCCACCATGTCGGATGCTTACCGCAATCCGGGAGAGCATTTCTCTCTATAATTACATTGTCAGAAGCTATTGACTTGTTCAACGTTGTGGAAGATGTCAACTAAGCAGACTTACCGTGAGGGATGCATCGGCCATACCGCCTTGACGTTCGACATCATTCTGACTCATTATCTGGTAGCTATCGTGCATGCGCTTGCAGCTCTTGAGCCCGCCGATGTTTGAGACACTCGGACCTAGCACGTTAGCTGGGTTCTCGGGGTTCAGAATGTTGATGCCGCGGCGAGCGTTTTCCTGGGCATTTCTGTCGGCTGAGAAGATCTTGATAGTACTGTCTATGCCGGAAGCCGCAATGGTCGGTTCGTATGGATGGCCTGGGAGTAAAATGTCAGTGGAGAAGCTCGGTTAAGCAGACCAAAGTTAGATTTACCTTGTATAACGTTGACAACTTCAGTATCACCTTCCAGAATATTGACCAAGTCACATGTCTTCCGGTCCCAGATGAACAGATGCCCCATGTCGCTGCCGCTCACCACGTATTCGTCATTCAAGCCAAAGAAATTAACATCTTTGACTGTTTTAACATTGCAATGTCCACGATAGACTTTGGTATGCGAGGAGCACGGCACGTCAAGCCCCGCATCCTCCCTTCGGGATCTTCGCAAACCGTTGAGGCGGAGCATACGCTCTTCAGGCTCGAGCATCTCATCACTATCATAACCTCCATCAGAACTGCCATCGATGTCAAACTCGTCGTCGTCGTCGTCGCTGCTATCCTCCTCGTTTTCGTCGTCATCTCCCACTTCCTCCACAACCACATCAGATCCACTCCCATCAGTATCTGAATCACTTCTATCACCCTCGGAATCACTTTCATCACTTGTCTCGCTATCAGCATCAATCGATGAAGTGCGAATAACATAAGATACAGACCTAGAAGTAGCCTCAGGTCCTCCGCCGTCTAAATTCAGAGCTTCTTCGGTAGAATTCATAGCAGACAACATGTGGAGATGTTGGAAGATTTGATACTCTCCAATGTCGGGTTGTATGTCAGCTTGCGACCTTTCCGGGCCCGTTTCGCCTTCGGATCCAGATTCATCTTCTACTACTGTACGCAACCCACCGAAGGCGCGATTGGCAAATGAATAATTCACGCCCGAACCTGCCTCCATTAAAATACCACGAGCGACCTTTAAGCCCCAGAACCGCCGTACAGCTGTTCGATCAAGGGAGCGGATATGGGAGGTGTCAGAATGGCCCTCACACTCATTGATTCTTGCAGCAGCGTCTTCTAGGTCTTCCAGTGGGAGTTTCACAACGTTTGCAAAAGCTGTCACTGCTGCGTGTTGATTCGGGAAGAGTACACGTGTACTATCGTGTTCGAATCTCGAGGCATCAACGTTCACAACAGGCGTGTCTCCCGCGAGTCTTTGAAGATAAGGTACTAACTCCGATTCAATGGCACTTTCATCAGCTTCATCGGACAAAGGGTACCGCGACGCACTCCGCCGACGTTCATTACTACTCTTGAAGCCTGAAACGAGGGCCTCTCTACCTCCTTCTAAAAACAGCAGTATGGCCTTTATGAAATCGTAGCCGAACTGCTCCTCTGGAGGAATAGTTTTGCCCTCTCCAGGCGCGGGCATGATTTGCATGAAAGATATGTCAGGGGAAAAGTCTCCGCGGAGCTCGCCTCCCAGGACGCGTGCTAACGCTCCTGCGGCTTGAACAAATCTCCAGGATGTCTCCCTGTTTCGACGAAGAGCCTGCTGGAACCTGACCACATCAGCAGAAGGATTGAGAGGGTACCCCCACGTTCGCATGATTTCTTCCATTATTGGAAGATATTCCGAAGCTAGAGTTAGCGTCGTTGAGAAAGAATCAACATAAAGGGTCGGATCTAGCTGGCTCGACGATTCACCTGCTTCTCGCACGGTAGCTTCTAGTGAGAACAAAGCCTTGCGGAGCTTAACTAAAGCTCTGGCAATACGCATGCTAAGTCTTTGCGCTTCGTTCAGTACAGGATACCTTGCCTGCTTCCTTGCACGCCTTGACGCACCAGAAGTAGGCGCTGAGACCGCTGATAGCGGAACATCCCCTGTTTCGCCGTTCCCATACCGTGCGCGAATCATTGGTTCGTCGTCGTCTGATTGTTCGTGGGACCGCCGGCGAGGCTGATCCCGATTGCCGCTAAATTCGGAAGATGATATCGAGGCGCCATTTCGACGCTTCCGCTTTCTATTCTTTGAGCTCCGTCGCTTACGCGGAGACTGGGTTTCCTGGGTGGACCTTTGGCGTGTTGATTCGGCTTCTCTGGCATCAGGGCTTTGGATTAGATCAAAACTGTAAATGTGATCACCCGACCAGCTAACCACCATCTCATTCGGGTTGAAATCACTGATCTTACAGGCAGTGATATGTCCGTTGTCCCGCGGTTTCATCCGGCGCTTGCCATTGGGTGCGAATCTTCGAACACATCTTGTCGCGTGACTTATCAACTCGTCCTCGCGATCACTGCCGATCCGAGGAGAGCCACCTGGGTCCCCTCGCTCCATGAGCAAGTCTCGGCCCAGCATGCGCCTATCATGAAGGAAACAGTGAAGGTGAGCGCCGCCCAGCGCAATATAATGGGGTTGAGTAGGAGAGCACGATATGGTGTTGAGATCAAGGTGATGCCGTTTGTAGGATATCAGCGGCGGGGGGACATTCGAATCATCATGCACCACCCCCGGCCGATAGGCCATGGGGCCTTGCCCACCTAATGGCTTAGGATACGCGGAGGAAGGCTGACGTAGATCCCATTGTCGTACCTCACCATCCTCGGAGCATGTAAGGAATAGATACGGGGACGACTCAGTGACAATACGTTTAACACGATCCGCATGGCTACGATAGACACGGCTATTGGTATTCTCTGCAGTCATGAACCGGGTATTTGTGTAGAAATTGTTGAAGCGCCGACTTCGGGCGGAGGCAGTAAATGCAGATGTAGCCTCAAGATTACCATTACTGCTAGAGTATTCGATGTCAAAGACCCGAACCTGATGGTCACCAGCGCATGTTACCAGGGTACGATCATTCGAATGTGGCATGAACTTGACGGAGAAAATGTTCGCCTTGTGACCGGTATGGAGAGTGGTATTCAGCGAAAAGGGCGCCGATGACGACTCGGGTTGGTAGGAATAGATATTCACGTAATGGTCGTCAGATCCTGAGGCGAGAAGTTGGCCAGACCGCGACCAACTGCAAAAAGTTATCAGACGCAGAAACCAGAAAACATGAAAACAACACCGTGACACCATCAATAGTGAGTTAGTCTCAAACGTACCATAACGCATTGACACAACCTGTATGTCCACCCAACTCGTTAACAATGTCTAGATCGTCTATCCATTCCTTAGATCCGTAGATCCCCCGAATACTGGCACGGCGCGACGGCTCCCCTATTTCCCGGCGCCAGAGACGGTCATACGGTGAGTTCTTCATTATGGAGGCGATAGTCAAGCGACAGTCGGTGTTCAATCTGCTCGTGTTGTGATCATTGCGCGCGACAGATTTCGGACAGCAACAGCTGCTGCGGTGACGTCAGCGTCTAGTTTGGTGACGCTTAGTATGTTGCGTTCCGTGAAGCGATATCGAGAGTAAGTCGTCACGGACCGAAAGCTAAGAATCGTCAGCGGAGGTTCATAGAAAAGGCTAAACGATGTCAACCTCTTGATAATGAACAGGGAATTGGCGGAGATCGGCCTCGGTTGGGTAGAGTATTTAAGCGACGCGCAAAAGGTGGAGTGAAAGGAGAAATTCTCATTCAAGTCCGCGGGAGGTGAGAATAAACTGCATCTGATAAACTTGTAACAGAGTAGGATGATCAGCGGAGAAAGAAACTAACTCCGGTGTTAGTCCTGGCGCTAGGTGGAGAGAGAAAGAGAAAAAGTAAGAGGCAATGGAATGTCATAGATAATATGAGGGGAAAAAAAGGAAAAGCTCCACAGTTCCAGAACCACCGTTGGGCGGGTTGGTCGAGACTAGATTGAATTGGCGAGGATATATGGAATGGTTATGGTTCCAGGACCCTTAGTCAGTGACAGAAAGCGCGTCCACGTCTCAACCCTGGGCGAGCATCCAATGACCAACTTGTTGAGGGGGTTGATAGTAGTATTCAATCGGGTTCCTTTTAGCTAGGTTGTCCACACTACTACATCGGCTTGAAGTCATTGAAAGATCATTGTTTGGTTCGCCATGGGGACGCCAAGCCTTGCTTAATCTGGACCAGTTTCTGCCGTATTGAGAAAGAAAATAAGAAAAGAAACAGAAAAGTCAGAAGAAGTTTTCATCGGTAGACTGATTCCATAGGTTCTTTTTGTATATCTTAGAAACATATCATTGACAGTTCCCGCTCCATGACACTCCTGCAACTAAGGTGGTAGCGACAGTTGATGTAAGAAAATACAAATTTTTAGGTCCGGCCGATAGTCGGATACAGGTACGTTACACTTTGAAACTAATGACGACAACAAAACCATCTTCAGAAAACGGTTTAGTCATCATTTTAGGACAATTGAAGCAAACGTCTCTTTCTCCATCAATCGTGGCCGAGTATATATGATTACTTTTCTAACCGCTGTGGTAGACCGCTGGAATGAACTACCGGGAGCGCTATTAATCATCTTTTCATTCTGTTTCGTAAGTCATAGCAAGCATCTCATGGTCAAAAAGCACTACATGCTAAAGTGACTTCCACTTTGGTCGCCGAGCAGGATCCCAGTCTGCCTATCATCTCGAGCGTAGTATTTCCGTCCCAGTGTGCTTCCGCGACTGGTTAGAAATGGTGGGGACATCAAGACGGTCCACGAGTCCGACACCCTGATGCTGGCAGGTTGGGATTAAAACCAGAAAGTGTGAAGGGGGAGGGGTGAAAAGAAGACAAAGGGAGACAACTCGTAAAACCCCCACAAGTCTGACCCTCTGTCACTAACATGCCGCCGAGGGGATCCAAGAATAACAAGTCATGTTATATCGACTGTCCACTGTATGTATCACTCAATCAAGTTTGTGTGGAAGGGTCAATGCGGGTTAGAAACCAGTTTCCAAGACCATCCGGGGTCTCACAAAACCAGGACCACCAGCAACAAGCTTGTTTTCCCACCCTTTCAATGACACATCGTCAGTTTAGAAAGTGGATGGCTCTAGATCGATCTTTTCGGTCGTCCCTGAGTAATGTGCCCCTGGTTCGACTTCTACCCCGTAGAAAATTCCTATTGTCCTCGTTATTCTTCCACCGGGAATCTCCTTGATCTGCTGGTGTTTTCAACTTCTGGGTATATCTGCTCGTGACGGAGTATAGTTTCGCAGAATAAGAAAAGAAAGTAATGAAAACCTCGGGCTATGCTCCGAGCCAGGACATCACGGATTGACCTATGTGACTGATCAATCACATTGCCATGAGGGTGTCTCTTCCAGGCTATGATCTCCACATTCCACCTCGGGGAATCCTCTTCCCCAGCGGTCTCGTGGAGGCCACCTGCTGGCTGAGCTGACTAACCCACTGTCTTTCCGATCTTACGACGTCCACTTCAATCTTACGGATGGTGTTCAACTCCTCAATCATCGAATTCACCATATCATCTAGTCCCTTTGTGGTCCGATAAAGGCTGGAGCCTTCCAACTGTTCTACCTCCCCATAGCCCATTATATCCAGACTCTGCAGTTGTCTCGAGCATAATTCAAGTTTCATAGTCACAGCGTGCGCTTCTTCCTTCCAGACGCGATCGAGAGGGTCGATAAAAATATCAAGGTCCGATCCTCCCTGGTAATGTCGACAAGTCTTTATCTCCTCAACCTTTCGGAACCAGGATTCAAATTCCTGCACGGCCAACGTAAATCTCCCTCCTGAAATATCGGACAAATTGCAGACTTCTTGCGCAACCTCTGAAAGGATTCGGATTTGTACTTCAAACCCTTGGTGGCCGTTATGTTCAATGGAGTTCTTGAGCCAACAGTGCAACGCTTGTCCATTGAGTCGCTGTCGATATTCCTTTTCCTCTTTCACAACGCAGCGATACTTTTCTGCGACCGTATTGTACTTTATCCGTAGTTGTTTCTCTGCGTTGGTTTTCCATTCGGCGTCCTCTCGCAGTGAAGACAGATGCAGAAGGCTCAGCTGTAAGAGTTCGGTTTGTAACACGGCAACTTCTGGCGAGGAGGAGGGTATCAAGGAAGGGTCTAGCTCCATAGATGCACTAGCCGATGGGGCAGCGATGGAAGGCTTGGCGAGCTTCTTGGGTGATGGTTGTTGCTGGTAGGTCGAAAATTGGGTCCTGGAACGTGGTGTACTTGGTGCCGATGGCGGATCTGTCTTCCTAGAGACTTGACTAGAAGCGGGAGGGATCACTTGACTGCGGTGTCGCGTATGACCTCTTGGGGTGGGAGGCCCCGAGCTCGAACTTGCTGGCTGTCGCAAAGAAGCCGACCTCGACGGCCGAGGCGGGGGAGGCATTTCTGACTTCTTCGGCGATGTTGGACGCCCATTTTGCTTCGCTGGGGAGGGCGAGGGAGGCGCAAAACTGGTTCGTCTCGGTGTTGTAGACACGGCAGTAGGCTTCGCAGGAGAAGGGGTGGTCTTCAATGGAATCGGTTTAATCAGACTTCGACGACGACTCGCAAGGGTGGGGGTAGCGGATAGCTTGTCTTGTTCTGGCTTGCTCGCTCGCTGAGCAATCCGGCTATCTTGTTGCGGCTGAGGTCGCAATGGACTCGCCGACCGGCTGTCATCGCGGACTGGCAACAAGCTCTTGCTTCGAGTCGAGACATTTTCGTTACTGGTCGCAGGATTCGAGGGCGTACCGCCCGCCGCTGCCTTTGTGCTGGTCGATACTGTCCTGATCGAGGCTGAGCGACCTAGTGTAGTGGACTTATTTTTCCATTGTTAGAATACATCAGCTGGGGAATGGTGTGCGAAGAACAGCTCTCATCTCTGGGAAGCTTGAGGCAAGGGAGGTACAAAAACTAACCTGTTTACGGGGCTCCCGAAGCGACAGGGAGCGAGTGGGTATTGGCATTGTGGCTAGGGATCAAAGTCATTCATCAGATCATGCATGCATTCAGTCAGTTATTTTGATCAGATCTGTGGGGAGAGAAGAGTGGTCTCAAATCCAGTTTCAATCCACGGGCGGAGTTTATTTATGTCAATAGTATGAACAATCATCTCCAGTTCCAGGTTTAAGTTCCTTGTGCTGCGGTGAGCTTCAGTGCCAGTTCAAAAAAGCTTGGCATCCGAGTGCTTTCCCAATGGGAAACAGGGCCAATGAACAAGGACTGCGAGCAGATACCTTTCTGGTTGATCTATTTGTGCTGATATAATGAATGAATTTATTGTTATTAGGGATAAAGAATAGAGTAACTACTACACTGTATTTCAATATAACCACACTGTCAATCATGTTATATTTCCAGCTATATCTATATATATTTGAATTTATCAATAATGGAGTCTCCTTGTTTTTGGTTCATACTCCATACTTTCCAGAACAGTCAAACTAATCATGAGGAATAAACCGGAAACCACAATGATCCAAGAGTGTCAAGGCTGTGGTATAAAGTTTGAATCGAAGATTTAAGTGGAATTTCATTTCACTAGTTACGAGAACGTCATCAATGAGCGTTAAGTGTTTCAACTTTTTATTGGTACTCGTGTATGGCATGCTTCATAATTACTTCATTCAACTCGGACTGTCTGTGATATCAAAAAGTACAGATAACACAAACTTTTGACTGACAACGTGGACAACGGCCTAAGCAACTCAGTCTCGAAAACACGGATATACCCATGTTAGGCCATCGCCATCTTGTTCAGCAGGCGTACATGGACACAGATTAAGCGGTTCAAAGGATTCCCGGTTACAGGTAGCCTCGGACTTTCCTCCCTTTCCTTCACCTAAGAGTTCAACTTCGACCCTCTTCGACTCAACAAACCATCACAATGTCCCATGCACCCATTACAAGCTTCCACGTCTCGGGAAAGAGACACCCTCCACAGCAGGATGGTCCGTGAACCAGCTGACCTTCTCACCAGCACCTTGGTTGACAAGAGAAGAAGGGAGTTCCCTTCCCTCCTCAGCATCGAAAATTTGCTTCATGATGTCCTTCTTTCCACCACCGGTAGCCACAAATGCGATGCTAACAGCGTGAGTGACCACGGGCAGGGTGAGGGTGATGCGCTTCGGTGGGGGCTTCGGCGAGTCGCTAATGGCCGCGACCCAAGCGTCCTTCTCCCTAAGGAGCTCATGGCCGGGGAACAGGCTGCAGGTGTGACCATCGGGACCACAGCCCAGAAGGATCAAATCGAACACGGGCAATTTGACGCTGTCCTTGGCCGCGAAAATGCGCATCAGTTCCTCCTGATACAAGTCTGCGAGCTCCTGGGGATCCTTGTCGTTCACATGGTTGGGATCGATGGTGTGCACGCGGGGCTCACCCAGTTCTGTGGGAATCTTGCTCAGCAATTCATCCTTCAGTAATTTGTAGTTGCTGTCTTGGTGATCGAGGGGCACGGCGCGCTCGTCGGCAAAGAAGATATCCCACTTGGAGAACTGCGCGGTGTCTTCGGGGGTTCCGTTGCCTTGCGCAAGGAGAGCCTTGGCTAGAACAGTGGGCAGGGAGCCACCGGAGACTGCAACTCGGAAAGTGTCATGCCGGGCGAGGGCGGCATTTTGGTTCTTAAGGACGTATGTCCTCAACTGTTGCGCGAGCGCATCCGAACTGGAAAAGCTGTACAGGTTGGGAGATTGGCTTGCCATGGTGACTATTATGAAGATTAGCGGATGTGAAGAGAGGGAGACTAAGAAAGAAAGAAAAATGAAAAAAGAGGTTTGTTGGATTATTATTACAAGGTGGTGGTTTCGGTCAACAGCTCTAAGGCGGGGTGGCGGGGCAGTTACTTTGTTGATTTTAATGTTATTGGAGATGTACAGTATGTAATCATTACCTTACCCAGTCCCGTGCCTGCCGAAAGCAATTCATCCACAATCAGTTAAAGAGATCAATCATTCAGAAGTTCTTTCTTTTCTTTTTTCCCCATAATCATTGATATCATATCTTCTTCATCTGGAATAGTAAGAGAGAAGCCAGAAACATGGTTACAAAAGAGATAGGGTAGCAAAACAGCAACATCTTGATTGAAATGACTGAACGGTTGGTGGAACTCCGTCAGTCTCCCATGACGTCGTTGTTGGTCATTTTGAACACAATCTCGCAGGGGAGAAAAACAGAACACTGACAGGAACAAACTACAGTTGAACTTTCCATCAAGCTGGTCTATTCTGGGCTCCTAAATTCTCTGTTTTAATTTTGACTTACTTAGCGGTTCTGAGTGAGGAGATTGTGAGATTTTGTATGTTATTCCCTCCCCGTCCAATTCGGAAAAGAGCTGGGAGATCTATTATCTATCATCGATCATCGGCCACCTGTCCGACCACAACAGGGGAGGGGGGGAATATAGGCAATGATGTCAGTGCAATGTCCTCTCGCAGGAGCTATTGCTATGAATCAGGGAAAATGCAACCCCGATCCCTCGGCAACTCGATCGCCCTTGTCCGATGTAGGTATGGTATGGTATTTGATGAATGGCTTGCCCACCCCGTCAAATTCAAGCTAGCTGGAACGAAGGAGTCTGCGAATTGACTATTTCGGCCTCATGCATTGCCGCCAACTTAGGAGCGGTCCGCATGCCCACGCGTTATTACAACATTGTGCAGGCGCCAGAAGCGACAAGTCCTACTACTTGCGGTGCCCGCTGCGTCTGGTGATTGATTATTGACCAGTCGAGATGTAAAGTGCAGACCTAAGTCACGCAGGACGGGATGTTGATTAGGGTGACGAGACACAATTGTCGCATCATTTTTTTTTTAAAGAAAAGAAAAGGTTATTAATCACGATAAGATACTAGTAAAAATGAAATTGAAGACAAGTGAGGGGGGCCTACAAAAATAAAAGAAATCAGAGAAAAGGGGAGAAGAAGATCGTGAGAACGTTCAGACAGTATTGAATGTGCGGAGTCAACATGCGTGTATTATATGTTCTGTCGCAGCGCCGCGCCCGAATGGGCACAAATAAAGAAACATGCATAGAGTCCGGGGTGTCTGTGCTTTAAGCATCCGAGATGTGATGTCAGTGCGATGAGTGCTAAGACAACAGAAGAAAAACGACCATTTTGTTCCCCTCCAGCACCAGGAACAGTGCATTGCAGCTGGTCATCAGGTGACATGGGCATGGAGGGGTTGTGATGCTTTAGGGAGGAGTACTAAAGAATAATTATACTAGTTAAAAGATTAAATGGTATAAGAAGGGTGATTTCTTTTAACCACACTTAATTTCAATTTCAGTTTCGATTTTCTGTTCTTTTTTTTTTTTTTTTTTAAAAAAAAAAAGAAAAAAAGAAAAAAAGGTGAAAAAAGTTAACGTTGTACACTCTGGGTATAGTTGATATAACCCAACAAAGTAACCAACAAGCGTCTCCAGCTTTAATTCCTAGGTACGTATCTGCCATGGAGCGGGGAATGGAGTGACGTCGTTTTCGAGGTGCATGTGTGGAGGGAGCTATGTCCTGAAAAATTTAAGGGGCGTTTCAATAATATGCAAAATAATCCTTGTTTACAAGAAAAAGAAACGAAAATGGAGACTGCAGCCATCGGAGATAACTGTCTGAAAATGCCTCAGAAGGGGACACAGTACTCCGGGCTGTCGTGTCCGTGTATGTGCTGCCAATTGCAGGCACAGGATGTATGTATGGATGCACATACGTTTTACCTAGATAGTAGTCCTACTACGGCACGCTCGGCTGGCTTTCCTCGCAGGAGACCAAGCCCTGCAGCTAACTAACTCTTTCGAGCGATCAAGGCGCAAAGAAAGCTGGAATGTATGCACTCTATACGTACATAACATATGCGTGGTTGCAAAGGATCACACCAGCCATCGCCCAATCCCGGGGTGCAGCTGCCAGCAAAGAGCCTGAAAGGGAACGGTAATTGGTACTGAATAAGTATCGTCACAAGGGTCAAGTTTGTAGTTACGTTAGGTTGATGAGGTTGTTGACGTCGATGCTGGTTTTACTGCTTGCATGCAATCAGGGAATGTTGCGTGATACCGGGCTCCAGAAGATGATGATGTTAGCAATTAAGATGGATGAAAGGCCTGTCAATCGATAGCATCATGACTCTCAATTCATTGTCCACTCAGGGGAGAAGGATAAGCGTACATTTGTTCATGTCTCGTTCGTGCGACCCAGACACACTCAAATTCTGAAACGACGGCAGTGGAGACGGTAACCGCCTCACGGGAAATGCTGCACAGCCGCAGTTCCCTAAAAGTTACCCACGAGGCTGGAAGTAACATTCACCATACAATACGTTTCATTTCTTACTGCCAAGACATGAGATTTTCCTGTTGTAACTCGATTGTCAATGAAGATAACAAATAACATCGAGGCAGAGCTTGTCGGTCATGATCTTTTTCATTGAATCTGTTTTATTTTATTTATCTTTGCCCGACAAAAGGGGCAAGACCTCGTACCTTGTCGTGTAGTAGTAGTACATTCGAGATGTACTACTCATGATGATATTAAATCCGCCCCCGATTACCCAATCATATTGCCTGTTCCAGGCATCATTCTGGCATCAGCCGCACGTTGACCATGGAAATCAACCAGTCCGACCAGCCTCGACCGAAGGTGGTGAGATCGGCGACTGTTAACGGGCAACAATTCTTGACTCAAAACGATAACCCCATTAAGATAGCATTACCTTACATTGACAGGCAACCACTCATCATCTGCGAAAGCCACATGCTCCGCCAGGCTATCGGATTTTTTGGCTTTGGTATCCAATAGTACCGTCCATTCTTGGTCTTAATGGCCAAGAACGGACTAGACTGATAGATGGGACTCAACCGTTCAGATACGAGAGAAAGGTCTTAGAATAATAGGTTTTTTTTTTTTCTTAAAAAAAAAAAAAATACTAAATAAAAAATTAAGAAAGCCTAAAACAACCAAAACCTAGTCCTTCCATTAATCCCGCTGAGCAGGGGGATTCGTAATTTGTTGGAGGGGAAGTTGTGCAAATGGGACCATGAATGTTCCTGAGAGGAGAAGAGGGCGAACCACTGCGGCGATCGCCCCAGAGAGTGAATCCGTCAACCAGACGATCGGTCATGACGACACGACCTATGTAGCAATCTCTCCTAATTTGGAGGGGGGGAAGATTGTCCATCAGGGTTAAGCCAACCCAATCTATCGACGACTTTTTTTGTTGTAGTAGGGAGTTCTGCAGTCCGAAAATGCACTCAAGTATTTCCCACCGACCCCATCACCTTGTAAGGTAAAAACATGCTTTTACCAAATGGGGATGGGGGGGTAAATTTATCCATACACTGATCGACCAAACAGACTTGATGTACAGTACATTCATTCAAAACCCCGAAACTCAAATCATTAGAATAAGAAAGGCAGCCTGATGCACAGCTGTAAGTACATACATACATACAAGTACCGTATGTACTCCGTACCCCTGATAGTAGCAACATCAAGGTACTATAATACTTTCCTGCTCCGCCCTACGGTCGGCATCGTCCATACCTATAATCACGAAGCTACAATCTCTCTCCCACTGTCTCTATGGAGGATCGGTTTTTACCCCCATGGTTGACAGCCTGGGATTGACCCTGAAACTGAACCCACATTCCGCCCTGTTCTCCTAGTTTACTCGAAGAACTCATAAGTATCGAGACTGGTATTGATGGTGGTTAATATTTTCTCCATTTTAAAAAAGCGCTTTCTCCTCCGGGCTCCATAACTGCATCTCCAGTTTTGCAGTCTCCTGATTCACTAAGATTTTATTATTTTTTTCAAATTTTCAAAATTCCTTATTTTTGATTTCGATTTTTTATTATTATTATTTTTTTCTCTCCTCCCTCTCCCGGGCCCTAAAAAAAACTATTTTCGCTTTCAAACTAAAAAGACGCCGGTCCTAAACAGGGAGAAGCAAGTGGATCGATCTGACCCTTCAAACTTGCCCTTGGCTGGTGGTATAGATATTTCGATACTTCCAGTCCAGCCCAGTTTGAATGTTTTTATTCTAGTCACTTCTCACGATTCTTCTCTTCCCCCAAACTTTGAATGCCGACTTGTCCGTTCGACTTTCTTGACACAAACCCTGTCCCACGTGGTTGATTCTCGTCTGCCTGGGAATCTAGTGGAAATTACGTCCGCAGAACAAGAAAGAAACATTTCCGTCACTCCGTGAATTTATTATTTTATTCTTTACTTCACTACGCATTGACTCAGCCTCGTTTTACTATTTTCTCTTCAAACAGTTTTCTCCCAACAACCACGCTCTCACCTTTTTCTCTCCCTTCCTCCCTCCCTCTCTCCGAAGCCTACAACCTTCTCTGGTTGACACTCTCGTCGAAACGGATCAGTGCTACTACTCCCGCGTACCTTACACCCCCCCACAACGTCGTCGCCCATACCGTCCATTTACACTGCGCCCGCATCGATCGGCATTTCCCAAAATGAGTTCGCCCTCGGTACAGGTTCAACCGCAACCTTCCGGTGGCGCAAAGGGCGTTTCCCACACAACGAAAGAGGCTGGTGCCATGAACTTCGATATTGTCCGCTGTTCAAGATGTCAGCGCTCCATGAGCCTTGAAAATGACTCCTCCCCCGGTGTTGTGCGCTTCGGCATGAATTCATATTACTGCAGCCGCTGTGCATCCATGGTCGGCTTTATCCGATGAAGCAATCGCCTCTTGCAATTCGCGCAACAGAACAAGAAAAGAGAAACGACATCGTTACGAACGCATTTTTCGTCGTGCATTCTAGCTCTTCTGCTACACCACCGCCGCCTCTAGGCAGTAGGCAGGATCGGCATGTTCGTTCTCCAGTTTTAGTTGTTTTCTATTTCGACCACTCGCTCAGACGATATTCCCGAGAACTGTTCTGTGCTGGCACGACTTCTCTCACACCCCTCGAGCAAAGGATAATGGCTACGGACTACGATTCAGTCGTTGAGGTCGGATGGGCTTTATCGATGCCGCACCTCTCGCAATCATACCTAAGGGAGCAATGACTCACCGCGCGCCACAGAGAAGGTACAGGTGGACCGGATGGGTGGACAAAAATAATTCTTCACTCCCACGGGATCAATGAGCGGCACAAGACAATAGCTAGGCTCGGGAAGCTCGGCATCTACAACGAAAAATGCCGTCCACCATGCTCGATAACTCCGAGCTGTGCCCTACCTTGCGATAAAGCTACATTTATATTCAATAGCTCGATGGAAATCTACGATACCCTGCATATGTGTCATTCACTTTGTACTGCAAGTTTTACAAGGAACTAAGCTGTTTCTTTGTGTGTTTTTTCCTTAGCACGGCATGTAGGGTCCTGAATAAAGTTCAAGGATTCCTTTTCTTTCCTATGTTTCACTATGTCTAATTGTTTCTTTTCCGCTCAATACCCACTTTATGTTGAACCATTAGCGATTAAGAGTACTGTGTCATACTAGATCCCCGTAAGCAACGCTTACAATACAATATCGAGCTCATTCAATTGATCTACAATACAATTTTTTTTTCCCACTGTGGCACTCTAGCGGACACTGAATAGGGGCGGCTGGCATACTTTCCACACCTGTGCCGACATACCAATGCGCGCTGCCTATCGCAATTAAACCCAATAACCCCGGGATGATCGCCATTGCATCGACAACAAACTCATTGACGATGAACATGCCATTCTCCCGCAAGGCCGATATGGCGTCATCGGCTACAACAACACCAGCTGTCAGGACCGACCTCCGTGAGTAGATCCTTACCATCCATGCAAAACATCCACAGATTCCACCTCCATCGCCTTATGAAACCCCTATGCATGTCATACATCCCCCCTGTTGCAATTTCACGCCCGTTCGACGCCACACTCTAAGAGTGCGGAACAATCAAATTACCTCGTAGATCTTACGCCCAGACCACCTACGAACCATAAATCAACCAACCCATCACACAGAGCTTCCAGCTTGTAACATGCCCCTCCCTTTCTCTATTTGGATCTCAACTTCCTGATTCAGTAATGGATCCATTACTCCAGATCGGCCAAGTATTTACTCGAACGGGATGTTGAAGAATCAAAAAAAAAAAAAAAAAACCTTCCTAAGCTTGTTTCGTATGGATGAACATACATACAATGTACATACATACATACATACCCCTCAACAAGGGCGATCTACCTTATTTACCCCTCCCCCTTACTGCTGGGGCAAGAACAAATGCTCGGAGAATGGGCTGTCTGCCACTTCAATTACTACCGAGTGCTCAGATCGCGTGTCTTCGGTATACAGAGTCCATACTAGTATGTAACTACTAACTAGGTAAGAATGTATTTCCAGGCGCGCGAAGCGCCCCTTTTCTCTCCATTCGCTATTCTCAAAATCACACACAAAAAACAAAAATAAATAAAATAAATAAAATAAAATAAAATTTACTAATTCTCATCCAAAAAAAAATTAACCAATTGAGTAGCAGACAGTGTGTACAGTAAGTACTACCTAGACACATTCTTCACTATTTCTTTCCCCACGAGAACCAGAAACAACCCTCGTTAGAAATGTGGTACCAGACTACGCCCTGTAGGCAACCACGCGAGTGTGGCGCAGGGAAAAAAATATGAACCACGAACTCCACCCCCCTTTTACAAACCATGTAACGTTCGGTTACTGTGGAGAGGGTCAAGTTGATCAGTGGGTCGAGTTTCTATCGGGATTCATTTCGGCTGGCATGAGAGTGGCCGGACTTCTCCGTTTTTGAGCCCGTAGGGTTTGTTTCAAATTCAGACCTATTTCAGCTGTAGGGCTCCACTGATTTGCTTTTGCCCGGTGGCGGGTTTGGAGTTTCAGATGGGTTGGATATTTCTGAAGGGGGAGGGGGAGATGAGTGTAGGTGTAACTCAGTACGGGGGGTTTATTTCTCTAGAGGTAGAGTTACCTGTGGCGGTAGTCAGGGGGATAAGAGAGTTTTTCGTTGTAAGGGATTGGAAGTATGTCTACTGTGTAGTGATCATTGATGATGCCCAGTATACGGTAGGGCCCGTGTATGAATATTTGGGTCTGGTGTTTGCCCGTCTACCCCCATTTCTCAGGCTGTTGATGGGTGATGGTTGCTACCCAACGCCCAGGAGAAAATCAATTCACTCGACTTTCGTTGAAGTAATGGTGAATCATGGATAGTTCTTTTGAGTTGAGGTTCCATCGAATGGATCAGACAATGACAGTTGACATAACCTTTACACTTCGAGCATCCCATGGGTCTGCTCTCTATCCCCGCGGCGTCTTTCCATGGACACGGTGAGTGAATTCAGATAGCTTTCGGAAATTCAAGGACCCTGTCCTTGCTTGGATGATCAAAAGCTTCTACCGCACGAGGAGAAAGAGCGTGTGTACTTCGGACCCGAGCATCGGGAGTTTTTTTCCGAAGCGATGTCCCTTGACAGAGGATCAAAGACAGGTGAATAAGTTTAATATCCAGAAGAAAAGTGTACAGTAGAACGCATCCCTAAATTCCAGACAAATTCCAGAAACAACCGAACAGACTAACGCGCTCGGTAGTAAATCCCAAACCAGTCAGCAGGCTCTCAGTGAAAAAGCAAAACCTCCGGTACTGGCCTGCCGAAAGTCTATTGTCAACTAGTTCGCTTTTCATTATACGAGATCCACGCGACCGAAAGAAGGAAACATGAACATGACTCAGTATCCGTGACTGCGGCATTACGAGACGCCGGTATTTGGAACTGAAGCTCATGGGATGTACGGAGTACAGTCATCGTACTCCGTACTCCATCTCGGTCTCCAGTTGAAGCAATAGTTGCTAGTGGAAGATCATAACCAGAACCACGGTACCGGGTAGATGATGGTAGCCGGCTATCAATCGATCGTCGGACTATTGATTTTTAGTGAATCCCGCGGTTTTTTCGATTGAGATGGACACTAAACTAGTACTCTGTCGATTCCGTTGCTGACTCGTACGTTTTTGAGACGGAAATTATTCTATTTCATTGAAAAGAGTAACGTGACAGGAGCGGAAGAAGAAAAAAAAAAAAAAAAAAGAAAAGAAAAGAAAAAGAAAAAGAAGGGGTTAGTCAGAGTATTGAATAAACCACTTTCATCTGGACTCTACGGGTCACATGGTTCTATCTATCGTCTATCGCCCAGGGACTTTTCATTCAGCCCGTTGCCCTCTTCCGCTAGGGCACAGACAGCACTGTGGTCTCCAGAACGTCGCCTTTGATCAACCATGAGCTTCGGCGTACTGTTCCGTAGCGCTCGGTCACAGAGCCACCTTACTCCCTACGTCGTATCGCGTCCTGACATATTGTCGTACTGGCGGTGACCAGCCATTGCTCGCCTAATATGCAGACATTGATCACGACTGGACGGCGTTGAGCATTAATGGATGCCTCATATGCGGATGTGGTCAGGGATCAGCGCGGCATCGGAACACTATTCATCAAGGGAGCGACTGAGGACTCTTTTCTCAACCAGATTCATTCAATTGACGCGTCGATGGATCTGACAGGACGACTCTAAATTTTAAATGTCAACAGAAAAGAAAAGAAAAAGTTATAGCTCAGGTACTAATTTCTTGGTTGGGGGGGGGGGTGTCACGTCGGACAAGAGTGCGGCTTATCAAAAAAGAAGATGATGCATCATCTCGGGGTCTCCATCTTCCTCCACCAATGCTGTTGATCTCTTTTTTGCCGGCTGAACCAAATGCCAAATCAGAAGACAAGCAAAAAGCAATGCTGGCCGTAAACTCTGGGATGCATTTCGACCTCTTCCAATCACCGTTGCTCGTCTTCTGTTCTTTTTCTATGTGATCGTGTCTTCGCCGTTAATTCCTGGGAATTTCTTCCTCAGCAGATCTTCACTAATGGGACAGCTATCGACCACCAGGATCCTAGTCTAACCCGATCGATGATCGGTTATTCAACAACTTCTCTCTCACAATGCGATTCCACAGAGACAATGATGCCGTTCAGCCGGGTTGCCTTCTTATTCGCAGAACGAATGCAGGGCTGATGCTCCACTTCTTTTGCGAGTTCTCCAGAGTCCAGCTTCGCCATCGTTCCCCTGTTGTGGCTGCCCTGAAATCTAGCGGTGTAACATAGTATTGCCAAGAGGAGTGTCCTCAAGCATCTGAGGGTGTTCCTTTCTCGTCGTCTGAGACGGAAGGTGTGTCATGACGGCTTTGAAGGGCTCGGAAGTTCAAGTCACTATTCATAGCAGCAACAATTGTATTCATACCGTACAAAAAGACGAAGGGGGGAGAATAATGTTATAAAACATAATTAAAAAAAAAAAAAAGAAGCAAATATTGTAAGCTACACTTTTTTCTTTTCTTTTCTTTTCTTTTTCCCTATTCCCTCATTCTCTGTCTTCCATTTTATTTTATTTTTTATTTTTTTTCCCTCCTTTCTCTTCCCTTTCCCTTCCTTCTTCAACCTTTCTATAGCTCTTACTTAGCTCACTTACCCACCGGAACCGATGCATGACATATAACTAACAGGTCCACGCATCCGCGTCCATCACATTCATCAGGTTGGAGGCAATTTGACATATCTCAATATTAGTTCCCAATCCACTCCGGAGGCATTTCCAGCCCATTTCCCTTGCGCTGCCCGAGCCACGCATCTCCATTCGTCAGCCGATGCATCGGCGGCTTTGTCCGTGTCTGGCCTCGTTGCACTATTGCGATTAGTACCGCTGCCATCGTTTCCCACCATCTCCCTGGTGGGACCCTGAATGTACGGAATAGATCGATTCAGATCTGTTCTAATCCTCTTTCTTTCCTTTTCCTTTTTCGTTCCTTCGTCCATCCGATCCTTGCATGTTTAAAGGAGGGATTTACCATCTTGATCTTGGATTTCCGATACATTCCCGCGCCCTGGACACTTCTTGTCGAACAACCGACCGTATTCTAAAGTCTTCGAATCAGGTAATCAGGACGTTTTATGACATTTGGGTCTGTCTGTCCTTTGTGGCCAGTCAATTTGTTGAGAGTGCATGCCACGCCCGTCACATCGCTTCTAGATCTGCCAATTCAATTTCCGCTAGGCGTTGACCCATACGGTCTACGGGCTGCTTCTTGAATTCATTGTCTCGACATACCCTGTGTCAAACCTGGTTCGGCTTGAAGCAGTCTCGGATATTGCGCATTATCCTTCTCTGCAGACATCCACGAGCAATTTGATTCATAGCACCCATCCAGAGCTGCACCATGCCTCATCCACAGAAAGGAAAATCAAGATCTCGTGGGTCAGATGAGGAATTCGTTCTCTTCCTCCAAGGTGTAAGTGTCTTGCGGCAGGTCGGATTATCAGATGGCTGTCTTACTGAAGAGACAGATTCCAGGCCACTGTCGCTGGCAAGAATTGAAGGATCTAGTACGCCAAACAGCCTTGCACATCCGACAAGCTGTAGTATACGATGACCACCACGGGTTTCCCACCGGACTGGGCCAGATCATCGTGAAAAACGAAGATGAAGCATGGCGGACTTACCGTGCGTATTCCATGCGAGAACGAGGGGAGCCATAAGCCGCAACTAACGATCCCTCAGATAGACTATCCACCAATGGCTGGGAAGGACAGAGCCTAGTCGTGACGCTGGCTCGGACTAGCTCACCTACTCGACCCATTGCAGGACCAACGAAGAGCCCACCCTGTGTGATCCCATCAGACTACGTTGCCGGGTATTCGACGCCCCCAAGAGTCTCGCGGAACATGGCCGTGCCTCCATCGCCCATATCTCCGGAGTAAGCCCCATTTCACCCACACGCATCCAAACATGTCTTTCCCGCATATCCTACGTCCCAAGCTGCATACTGATACGCACAAGACCCATGATAGCCGGGACCAGCCCAACATACCCACCTTCGGAATATGGACATGCCCCGGTCATGGGGCTGCCACACCAGTCCTTCTTCCCCATTTACCCCGATCCGCTATCGCAATCCATGACAGGGATTCCCCCCTCACCAGCTCTCCAACCCCCCTTCTGCGATCCCTTCACCTTCACCGTCTACCCACCATACCCGGTCTCCCCCATACCCGCCTTCCAGGACGCCTCCCACCGCAGAAACCCCCATAAACCCACCTATAGCTACAGCTACAGCTACACTCCCGCCCCGTTCCCCATCTACGCCCCGCACCCGCAAAGCAACGGCAACAACCCCCGGTCTCCCCCGCGCCGAACAGTCTTCATCCAAAACCTCAGCCCAAGAACCACCCAATCCGACCTACACTCCCACCTCCAAGACATTGGTTCCATTGAATCCTGCGAAGTGCCCCTCGACCCCACCACAGCCTGCTGCAAGGGCTTCGCCCGCATCACCTTCCGCACCGCCGACGAAGCCAAACGCACCGTTGCCCGCTACAACAACTCCATCTTCCTAAACGCAAAGATCAAAGTCAAGATCGACCGTGCCGTGCCCTACGCTGCCTCCTACGCTGCCTCCTACGCCCGGACTCCCCCGTCCACGATGCCGGTCAGTATCGTCTCTGTCCCTCCTACTACCACCTACGCGCCTGAGCACATTATCACCACATCGATACCCGATGAATCACCCAAGCCAGAGCCCACCACCAAAGAAACATCTCAGACGAAATGTCGACCGGGACCATTAGTCGTGAATGGATCTGGGATTGGCCAGAAGGAGATTACAACCTGATTTTTGACTTTATTCTGTGCTTCTTTGCAGATCCTTCTCTTCTTCTTTTTCCGATATTTTCTTTCTGGGTGGGTTTGCTTGCTATATATCGTTTTTGGTAATGTTGCTAGCCATGAAACGGACAGGACAGGGACGGGACTAGGCTGGGCGGATGGGCTGGGTTGGTTGTGAGTTCAGGTTCAGATTTATATATCATCTAGTTACACGTTTGCAAAAAAAGTTGGGTCGGGATATAGTAGGGGCTTTTTTTTTTTTTTTCTTGGTCCGCTTTCTTATGTTGAGGGCGTTGGGGGGTGGTGGTGGTGGTGGTTGAGTACCTATAAAAGATAGATGACTATAGTTATTTATAACTACCTAATCACTTAATCGTTCGTACAGCTGATAATTCATGCATGATATAATTATCCAGCTATATCTGTATTTAGTCCTCCCTTGCTGCTCAACACTGTATTTATTAGATAATTATTGATCTATGGGAGGAATACGGAATATGGAATATGGGGATCAGTAATTAATGCAATCATCATTCATAACTCATCTAACAGCTAATACAAATTCTCTCTTCATCATGCTATCATACTGTCATAATACAATGCCATCTTCATAAGGCATGAAAAATTAGAAAGATGAGAAAAAGAAAGGGAAAAAAGAAAAAGAAAAAGAAAAAGAAAAAGAAAAAGAAAAAGAAAAAAAAAATCGAAGGAAAATAGTAGAAAAAATATAGATGTTTCTTTCTCTTCTGGACCAAAAAGGGTGGAAACCGAATAGGAAATTCATAAATAATACACGTAAGAAAGGTCTTCGCTGATGCCACGCCTA
>NW_022475572.1:0-39114 GCF_009193585.1 Aspergillus caelatus
TTTTTCCTTTTTATTTTTATTTTTTTTTTTTTTTATTTTTATTTTCATTTATTAGTCGGCCGAATTCCAAGACAGGGGGCAATGAATAGATGTACTCTGGTTCCCTCCCCTGCAAATGGCATGTTTGTGATCCGCAAAGGAGTTGTAAGTATACATTCATCTATTCCGTACTCTGTCTATTCCCAGTTGTACCACGCAAAAAGGTTCACGAAAAAAAAAAAAAAAATCATCACTAAACATCTTTAGGAATTGACTGCTCACACACGCCCTTTTTTTGGATCCTCTTTCTTTCACCTTCCTACCGCTATTATCACTGTTGGATAGCACTGCCCTGAAAAAGTAACTGTCAGGATAATCTTCGTTTTATTACCAACATCGAGCAGATGGCCTGCACATGTATCTCTGGTCGCATATTAATATAAGAATCTGTGTTTCTTATCATTGCAAGTTGGAACAGGGTTTTACTTCTTCCCTTGTGCCATCCTTTGGACCAAGTGGTAAGTGATAAACGTAGGAAGGATCCCATGGTGGCGACTTGTGAGGCGTCTGATCATTACCCCGCCAAGTCCATTACACGTTAGAGGAGGGCTAGAGAGGATCGGCAGAAGGGCAACCTATTTAGTTGTCATATATAGTAGAACAGCAAGTTAGTTTATCCTCTTTTTATCACTAGTCCCGCAGGGTGCTGCAGCAGGGTTCAGATGTAGAACATCATCAGTCAATACACTCCAGGGTATGAGCAGATACTGCGTACAGAGATACTGTACCTTATATCTAAGGCACCCTTTATTGCCCCTGGTCTAGTCAGACTGTGTGTGTAATTCAAATTCTCTCGAAGCGCATAACTGCACTTGGTGCTATGGACATTGTCGTACAATGGTTCCTCCATAACCCGTGTACTTTGATGAAGTACAGTGCATACATGTCATCGAGAACCTCCATGGGTCTAACAGCCGAGCAGATGTGTCCATGGCAAACTCTACAGGCTGTACTTGATTCTAGGGGGTAGAAAACAAGCTCAAACATCACAGGTGTAACCCTGACGTGGAAGTGGTGGCTGCCTGCACCTTTCAATGGCTAAAGTGTATGTATGAGGTTGCACATCGAATCATCTGAAAGACACCGGGTCGATCCCAAATTTTGGCAGTGTTTCCTTCCCACTTGAGCTCTGGGACCCTTGTGTCAAGTAAGCCTTGGGAATCCAAGTATAAATAGGTCTGTACGGCCGGCCAAGGGGCTACGATAAACCGTACCAGTTACCAATCCTTAGGCTTTTGTTCTCACTGTAGCCTCGAAGACGAGATGAGATGACATTGAAAATGGGCGCTAGTAGCCAGGCGCGCCAATGACAGCCCCTCATGTATTGTCGACAACTGATTAGTGCTGATCGGAAATGAGTATGGCTTCAAATCATCACATAATAAGCTTATGTGATAGAGTGTTTAGATAAATAAAGGAACAAACTCGGCCAACAATGGCGCTGTCAGACAACCAGTGGGTGGTGAGAGAGAACTGGGGAGTCGAGACATAAGTCCTTTAGAGTCTAGATAGATTAACCATGCGGAAGTTTGAGAAGAGTGGAGCAGCGTGAGAAGACCAGATGAATGGGATTTAGTCTGACTAGGTTGACTATTCCCTTTCAGTTTAGCTGTCCCGAATGAGTGTTTGATTCCTGAGGCGGGCCCGAAGTAAGTCTGGCGTGCGGTTTGGTTTTGGTTTGCTCTAATTTTTTCTTTTTCTTCCGCTGTCTGCGAATCAACCCGCCAGTCCAACAGTCACATCCTTCAATCTTATCATCTCTTCAATTCCCAATATTCTGTGGCCTGGAGAGAAATATCGAAAGCCACGGAGCAGGTTGGAATAAAGAAAGAAGCATTATATCTTCTAATTACATTCTCAGTGCCTCAAAAAAGTTCTATTTCCAGTCCTCGGCTCATTCTTCTTGTTCGGGCCATTTTTTCTCCCTTTTTCCTTCTTTCCTTGTTTCAATTCTCACCTCGAAGGAAAGAAAAGATACAAAGCCCACGAAATTCGACCGTTCAACCCCGACATCATGTCACAAGATATTCAGGCAGCAGGGAAGAGAAAGCGTGCGAGTATGTATACCACTCGAGTCTTTATTATCTAACTTATATCATTATCCGTTCGTGCTTGGGGCCTGTTTCTTTTTCTTTTTTCTTTTTATTTTCCCTTACCCTTTTTCCCTCGCATTTCAACTCTCTCTTTTTCTTTTCTTGGTTAACAAATCCCTTCTTCATCCTTCTTTTATGTCTCGAGGTATCAATTTAAAGACATCGGTCTACTTGAACTTTCTTCAAGTGCCCGTCCCATCTATTTAACATCCTATACACTTCTTCGTTTGTTCCCGGATCCCACGGCCCTGTCCGATTTTTTGAGACAACGCCCGTGTCACCCCCAAACCTCATTACTTCTTACCCCCCCGCTTTTTTCAAATCAGTTGTGGTTCTGGCAGCCCAGCCCCACGACCATCGACCCCTCTTTTAATATTCCGTTCAACATGCAATCAGAACACAATGTACTGCATGCTAATCGCATTCAAACTCCAGGGACTCAGTCTTGTCCGCCCCCGGAATTGCCCCAACTCGTCGCCGAGCAACATGTTCCCATTGCCGCCAACGACAAGGAAACTCAACGCCTAATCGTTGTCCTATCCCATGCTAGTCTGGAGACCTACCGTGCCTCCCATGGTGGGCGCAATGGTGCCGGTCGTGATGAGAAGTACTCATTGCTGAACAGCGATGAGCATATCGGTGTGATGCGCAAGATGAACAGAGACATCAGTGAAGCTCGACCAGATATCACTCATCAGGTATATCTTTTCTTCCTCGGATTGCGGCTCCTGTACATGAGCCTTCGGTGAGAAAAACTAACCACACTTGATGCAGTGTCTTCTCACTCTGCTTGATTCCCCTGTCAACAAGGCCGGCAAACTCCAAATTTACATCCACACGGCCAAAGGTGTCCTAATCGAAGTGAACCCAAGTGTTCGAATTCCACGTACATTCAAGCGATTTGCTGGTCTCATGGTCCAGCTCCTGCATCGGCTCTCGATCCGCTCCACCAATTCTCAGGAGAAGTTGCTCAAAGTCATCAAGAACCCCATCACCGATCATCTGCCCCCTAATTGCCGCAAGGTGACCCTCAGTTATGAGGCTCCCGTCGTGCGGACCAGAGATTACATTGAGTCGCTAGGCCCCAAGGAGAGCGTCTGTATCTTTGTCGGAGCCATGGCCAAAGGTCACGATGATTTTGCCGACACATTCAAGGACGACACGATCAGTATCAGCAACTACAGCCTGAGTGCTAGCGTGGCATGTAGCAAGTTCTGCCACGCGGCCGAGGAAGTGTGGGATATTGTATGATTCGCACGTTTCGGATACAACCTTCCTTCGATAGGAACGGCCAAAGCTTGACGAGGTAACGAATTTCCTTGCGACTATCCACCCAATTTGAGATGTCCGAAGTGCAGCAAACACCAACTTTGGCAGGACGTGTCTCCTGTGTCACATCCTTTTTTACCGTTCTGGGCTCACTACCTACAGTCTCTTATTGTTTTTTGATATCTTTCGCGTTTCTTGTTCCTTGTGCATCATGGCAGCCTTCAGCGCCGCGTGATACCGAAGGTTACACGATCATCATGTTAAGGGCTCTTTGAGAGAGCTATCAGCTTCCGTTTGGATAGCTCGCCCTTATCAAGTAAATATCAGGGATATCTGCGATAAGAAAAGTGGTGAGGGTGTGGTCTGGGCTTTTTCAAAGTTCTTCTACCACTAGGCTTTGTAGTTCGACCATCCCCAGCGAGGTTCTGCGTTCTTCCACAATCTGCATCTCTTCAATTTCCTTTGCGCAGGCAAAGGTCTGTACAGTGCCGGGGCTTTGTATCGCACCTGAAGACCAAGAGATGACGTGACTGTTAATAATAGGATTAAGTACACAAACATAATGGGGAAATCAACTACTGGCAAATATCTTTGGGACAGGACGCTCTGCGCTCATGCTTGATGTTGACTTCAGTCAATATTCGATTCTTCTTTTCTGGTAGGAGTAGGACAGCATGTTGTCAGATAGTAGGTATGTAGGCGTACCTGCATGCATGCATCGGATAAGTGGGAGGTCGTAGTGTGTTCATAAAATATTCAACGAAGGCAGTAAGCTGAAAAGCGATTCGCAAAACAGCCTTAAAATAAGATGACTGATCGTATCAATACATCGGGCAATTTAGTTTAGTTCAGTTCAAAAGATAGTTGAAGGTGGAAGAAAAGCAAAAGGTGAACATGAAGAACCACCGTGACTGCATGCCTGAGGCCACCAAACTCACGGCCAACTTTCCCTCAGTGCCTTTTCGTTTGTCCTCTCCATCACTTTCCCTCCTTTCCCTCTTCTTCCCCCTTTTTCTCTGTGACTCACTTCCTTTGGTGGGGTCTAACAACCAATGCACTATTGACCCAGAATGGATAATTGCATCGACTCCATATGCAAGTATCGATCGGGGTGGTTCGAGTGGCTGGGAATGGAGTCTCCCTCTTCAACGTGGCATGCAGACGTCGCAGCAAATCTTTGGGGTGGATCTCCCGCTTCACTTGACTTGTGGACAGGTTGATTCATGTGGCATTCATTTCTGGAGGGGGTTTTTCGGTTACGTGCAAAATCCATCAATCATCCTAATTCGTTACCGCTAGAGTGCAGGCTGATCACTACTGGAGTTAAAGATCAACGCCGATGTCAGATCCTCTGCATGGGCCCAGTCTCTTTGAAACCAAGTGAGGCATGCTCAGTGGCCATTCTGTTTTGCTTTCTGTCTTCTTCCGGAAAACATGACCCTTGATGTCACATCCGCTCATTCGTCGAATATGATCCACGACGCAGAAACCAAGTGGGTGTTGTTTGGCGGTCAGACGGCGCCATCCAGCGACTAACAGCAGCAGAAGTGCCCAAAACAGGAACCAAACTCCCCCCATCGGTCAGGGTGACCAGGTGCCCCCCTCAGTGGCCCCAAACGGTCCTTTTGTGAAACTATTCGGCTTTGTGCTGTCTCTGAAAACAAGAGCACTGAGGCATTTAAGACCAAAGCCCAACCAACTACTTCGCCTTGGGCCTTTCGAGCTAGAATCTCGAATCCCATATTAGCATCATTTCCTGTCTCAGTTATTATGGTTATTATTAACTTATGATGATGATGATTACTAAAAAGTAGCAGTATGGAGTACTGTGTTGTCTCTGACTCCTTCTTGGCCGATATCGACTCCACCACTACCAATCACCATCCTCCACCTCAACCCTGGTATCGTCGCCTCATTCACTTCAACTTCTGACATGATGCGGTTTTATGCTTGGCTCATCTGCAGTATCCACCGTTTCCTGATAGGCGCCCCATCCGATGCCGGCAGGGCCACCTACAGCACCGTCCGCCAGGCTTTCCCCACGATGACCTGGCGGCGTGTGAGAGTGTTTTCTTCCCCTCGTTTCTAGCTTCACCGATAGGTAACATCATGGGTCTCTTGACCGTCTTCCCACAGGATTTCGTTTTTTCGGTAAGAGGACACAGAGCTAGTCAGGTCGACACTTCGTCGGAACTGGTTTGCCTTCGGACGTATTGCGAGCTTATGCAATAACACCTGCTATGCTAGACCGTGTTTTGCATCACTAGAGCGGATTGTTTCCTTCGGGAACAAATCTTTCTTTTTGTTAGCTTCCGATCAGTCCTGATTGGATCTTAGTTGGGCACTCTTGGGATATTCCCCCGTACCGATAGCTTGGCCTTGAAGTAATATATCTTGTCACCTTGTTGCTCCTTCCTTTACGTCTCATTCTACTTTCACTCGATCATTAGTGTTCGTACATCTATATATTCTTTCTTTTCTCCATATATCTTCCTCCCGTTACAACCTTAGTCAATCCTCAGATTGTGGCCCTATCCCTGTGGGGACGAAGTCCGAAGCATCTGGTACTGCTTCCGTCCTCTATACTATACTTCCTCCCCCAAGATCCAACCGCCGCGTGCATACTCGCTGACCACCCGGCGAGTCCTTCCCTCTATTGGAGATGCCTGTATCACATCTTACCTTGACCGTCTCCCATCTCCCCACCTCAACGTCATTCTTCCTCTCCTGTCTACAGCCCCTGGGATACCAGTTTATTGGTCGTCATGACGATTATATTGGCTTCGGCCAGAACCCCGGGGAACCGGCAGATTTTTGGATAACGGAGCAAAAGCCAGGGTAAGTAAAAGCACCCGGCCAATGCTAATCGAAGTTGTGTGCTGACTCGCTTTTTAGGGTACCAGCTGGCGCCGCACATGTTGCATTTCCTGCTCCATCAAAGGACGCAGTAGGCCAGTTTTTCATCCACGCATTGAAGGCTGGTGGGAAGATTCACGGAGAGCCAAAAACCCGTGATTCCGAATCTGGCTACTATAGCGCAGCTATCATCGATGTTGATGGCAACAGCATTGAGGCCGTTTACCGTCCGAGCAGCTCATCAGCTAGGTCGGAGGTTAGCAGGTCGGCTTTGGCTTTGCTCGAGAATGGCTCGGTCATATCTAAGACAGCTCCGTCAATTGTCTCGAAAGCGACAAGCAAAGCCAGCTCTGTCAAGCCCGAGAGTGTGGCTCCTCCCAGATCTGAAGCTAGATCTTATGTTTCCAAGGCGACGACTGCTGTAGAGCGAGCTGCACCGTCGGTTGTTCCCCGCGAAGTTCAGCCGGCGCCGTCGCCAACGTATGTCGTGCATCATACCACCCAGAAAACCGACGATGGTAAGGCAGCGAAGACCATTGTTGGTACTCTTATCGGAGCTGCCGCGGGCGCAGCTATTGCATACGCAATGTCAAAGGGCGACCCAGAGCCTTCTGAAACTACACCGCCGCCCCAATATTCTCCTCGGGATTTTGCACAACTCATATCTCCATCCCAAGCTCCATCTCCCTCCCAGGAACTGCAAGGCTTCAGAGCCATCGAGGCTCCCCCGGCCAGAAGTGTCTACTCTCAGTCAGAAGTACGTCCGACTTTGACTCGCAGTGTCACCTCAAAGAACCCTCGTGCCAGCACCATCTACGAGGGCTCGGAATTTGTTCCACGGGGTGGTGGCGGCAGCGTTTACTTTGATCAGAACGGACGCCGGGCCTCTGAAGGAAGCGTGTACAGTGGTAGCGACTACCCTATCAGAGCGATTGAATACCCACCACCGGTTGATTCCCGGGGTTACGAGGCCACTCTGATCAGCAGCTTCCATGACAAGTCACGGGCGATGGACAATGGAAGCGTATATTCATCATCGACAATTAGGCCATCCAAGGCCAACTATCAAGACCATCACTCTTCACACAGTTCGCATCACTCGTCGCACCATTCTTCTCGTCATTCTTCCCGCCATTCAATTGCAAGATCTCATTCTAGCAGCACTGTCTCAGCGACGCGTAGTGCCTGCAACGTCCCACTCCCCGAGGGCTCTATAGCATCATTTGCTTCCAGCCGCAGTGGTGCTAAATCGGGCGTTTCTGCTCGCAATATCCCGCTCCCAGAGAGTGTATATGACGATGTTGACGTCGAAACCAATGTTACTCCTGATGATTCTATTAGCCAGGTTGATGATTCGAGGAGATCCTCCGTCTCCCATCGTTCCCACGCCTCTAAAGCGGCTTCCCGGATTTCTAAACATTCCAGCAAATTCGATGAGCCCGTCAAGCCAAGTGACAGTGTGAGCCAGGTTTCGAGCCATGCTTCGAGGGCATCACAGCGGACCATCAAGGCAGGCGGCAGCGTAGCGGGAGGCTCCAAGGCTCCTTCCAAAGTCAGCAGCCGGAGGGGAAGTCAAGTTGCATAGGGATAATTTTGTTCTCCGAGTCCTCTCTACCCCTTACACCATTTCGTCTGTTTTATTGCTTCTTTTGGCCGCTTCTCGGCGCCCTCATCTTCCTCTCTCCTTCTTTATCTTATCTCTATATGCTTAGCCTTTCATAATCCTTCATTATTTTCACGACATACAAAACCAAGTGTGGCATGTTCACAGCATCACCATTGGCGTTATGCTATGTATACATTCGGAGAAGTTATTGCTATTTGGGATCGATTTAACAATCAATTATGTTTTTATACCGACAGAAATGGTGTCCGAGAAAGAGGAACAATCTATACCAGACTCGGATAGGAAATGCAAAGCCTTCCTTCCGACAAAATACAACGCAGACAGGAGAGAATGGGCTTGATGATTTTAGCTTCAGATTTGGTTAAGTGTACACATAGCGCGCTTTGTTTTTTTTTAGATTACATGTGGAGTTCAGATATCGATATACATACAAATACGCATCATTGACACATCTTCTAGCCTTGGGCGACCGTGCCTCTGTGGGCATGAAATTTTATACTTCTGGCTGTGTAGACTATTACGAATACCGGGCAATTGACTGTGAAACCTACGTAATTGCGAGGAGTTACTTACGAGCACGCCAGTTGGAAGTCAAATAAGACATCATCAAGAAACTGGGTTGGATTGGTTTTTGCCTTGATAGCTGCTATCTGATACAAACGCCAACACCAGTACACCATCACCTCCTGATTTCCTCACACCATCTCATAACCATCACACCTTAGGCAAGCCTTCACGACCGTACCAGCAACATCCTCCTCCATCCCATCCCCGGCCCAAGGGCAGATCCACGAGCCTTGGGCTATATGCTTATCACGTAATTTGCCCGACTCCTTTGACTGAAACAAAAAGATGCCATGAATGCATGAGTATTGGTCATAATGATCGTTGGATATGACATTTCCCGCCGACAGGGGAAAACGGTAAAGAAAATGGGTAACAGGTAATTTAAGACACGCAAATGGAAAAACAAGGAAAGGATCTACGATCACGGTACGCCAGGCTTCGGATCTGATCTAACGGAACGGAAGAAGACGCAGAAGCGATTTGGAAGACCAAGGTGGCCGTGTTATATTGAGATTTCGAAGATCAGATAGCATATTTCCGGGTCCATTCGCGGGCGGTCGCTTCATACCGAGCGCGGTCAGTCTTGTACACATGCGCAATTTCAGGCACCAACGGGTCGTCTGGGTTGGGGTCTGTAAGCATCGAACAGATGGACAGCAGCACTGCAAAAGTACGGTTAGTCTTGAAAACGGCGATCGGAGGATACGGACGACGAACCTTTAGAGATTGTGAGAGCAGGGCTCCATTGATCTCTAAGAATGTCGAGACAGATACTGCCATTTGAGTTGATGTTGGGGTGGTAGATACGGGTGGTGAAGTTGACCTTAGGCGGCTTGAATGGGTAGTCGGTAGGGAAGTGGATTGTTAGGAAGAAAACGCCTCCCGCATATGGAGAGTCACCCTGGTAAGTCAATCGCATTAATGATCATGTTCGCAAGCATACAAAAGGCGAGTGGGCAAGCCACAAGGTCCTTATTTGCCCGAAAAAGGGCGAGTGCTGCCAAAACAAAGAGGTACAATCGGGATTTCACTCACAGGACCCATAATAGTAGCTTGCCAGTGAAACTGCAATGAGATTGCCCGTCAGTACTTTCGCTCGAGAACAGTTTGTGATCGACGGGTGGCGGGAGTCACAGCGTTGGCCCCGCGACACCGCCGTCAACGGAATGAATTGATATGTAGGACCAGGGGTTTTCTGGGAAATCATACCAGGTCTTCACCTGCAGGTCCAGCGGAGCAGGAAGAGGGAGGATCACTACCAAAGAATGGAAGCGTTAGCATTTCGGGAGAACAGCGATCGATCAAAGGAGGGCATCGTCTAGGACGTGCTTCATCAACGCCCCGCGGGAATAGTGGGGTGTTTCGTTCAGTGGCATGATGGAGAACGAGGGGAAATCATGGAAATAGAAATATAGATATCTTACCGGCCGAGGTCAGTGAGTTCCTTGTTAATTCTCTTAAGAGCCATTTTGTAGGTGATGTGATGTTAAAAAAAAAAAAGAAAGAAAAGAGAGAGAGAGAGAAAGAGGCTTTTAAAGCGACCACTCAGTCGAAAGAGTGGTTGGTATCGAATTTAGGAAATCTGCACAACACAATCCGATCAGTACTGTAAGGCTAGAAGTGAGGGAAGAATAATATGACAGGATGTAATAAAAAGGAAGAGAATGGAATACATCAAAAATCAAAAGAAAGTTATTTTTGGGGGGGAAAGGAGTGTTGGAGGTGAAGTACTCACAGTGAGAATGATTACGTCGGAGGGGGGGCAAAAAGAGAAAGAGGGGGAAATTGGGCTGAAAGAAGAAAAAGAGGAAGAGAGAGCGAAGAGGGAGACGGAGAGGAAGGGAAAGGCAAGAGTGGATGAGCGAGATCCAGTGACCGTATTACCGGTCCTGATACTTTACCATACGTACCTTTCGCTCAGCCACATCCCCTCTTAAGCCACACAGAAGACCTGTACTCTGTGCTCCGTACTCCGTACATACATAGTAATGAGATACTACTACTAAGACTGGGGCTATAGTGAGTGCTCTGTACAGGTAGTACAGATTCTGTAAGTTTGCGCAAGTGCGAAATGATGGCCAACTTAAGGTATCGCCACTTTCAGCCATGGTTCTTATTCATGACTGGACACTAAATACCATGCCTGGAAGGGACCCTCTTTTTTTCTCTTCTTTTTTCTTTTTCTCAAGGCATTGCATAACGGAGAACACCCACAAAATTACGGAGTACATAGAATAGAGACCCATCTTGTCGGTACACGTTGTACATGTATGTATCTACATACAGAGAGGACATTTACAATTTGGTTTCATGTTCTTTCGCCTCCACTCACAGAAGGCACCATCTTGAAACCCCCCCTCCTCCCAACACACACACACACACACACACACACACACACACACACACAGAGAGAGAGAGAGAGAGAGAGAGAGAGAGAGAGAGAGTGTGTGTGTGTGTGTATGTGTGTACAATGATCCAAGGTATTCTTGAATTACTTCCTCCCCTTTCAGCGACTTCCCGTTCAGGTCATCAAAATGTCATTCTCATATAAGCCTAATCAAGCCTCGCGTGCCCACGTGGCGCAGTCTATTATCACGTGCATATAGGGCACAGATTCTCGAAGGCTCTACTACCCAGTAGTAATAGTACTACGACCTCAGCGCCCAGCCAGTGGTGATTGAAGCTAGACCAGCAATAGCCATGGGGCAATCAACTTGCTTAGTAAGACATTGAACATTGTTATTTGACTAGATGTGCCGTTCTCTCTGTCTCGGCCTATCCAACTACAATATTTACACACATTATTGTTTCCAAATTAGCCGCAAGCGATTCTACGAGGATGACAGCGGCGAGTGTCCTAAACAAACGCCTGGACTCCAGTGATAGCACGCCCTAGAATCAACGCTACACCAATCATTAGCATCGGGCCCCTCATACCGGAAGAAACGGTGATTTCTAATTCGGTCGAATACTCACTGTGAATGTCGCTCTGTCCCTCGTACGTTTGCACCACAAATAGGTTGGCTACATGCCGGGCGATATGGTATTCGTCGCTGGTTGCATTCCCGCCGAAGACTTCTTGAAGTCTATCGAATGGTTTAAGATTAGCATCATAATTTCGACTAGTAATGGGAATGGGTGTGGGACTACATACATCCGGGAGTTGGCCAGGGCCCGGTCACAGTTCTGTCTTTTAATCATGGAGATCATTTCAGGGGTAGATTTGCCTTGGTCCTTGAGCCTAGCAACCTGGGTCGCTGCTAGCGTTCCATAAGCAGCATCCGTGGCAGCATCCGCCAACTTCTTCTGGATTAGCTGATACTTCGCCAGAGGGTTGCCCTTGAACTGCTTCCGCTCTAAGGCGTAGGTCCGGGCACGGCTTAGGCAGTCTTCAAGAGCCCCCATGGCACCAAAGGCGATTCCTAGTCGAGCACTGTTAAGGCAGGTGAAAGGTCCAGTGAGGCCTTCAACATCGGGGAACATATTCTCCTTTGGTACCGGGCAGTCATCCATTTGAATCATACCGGTGATAGACGCCCGTAAGGCGGTCTTATTCTTGATGGCCGGAGTCTCCAAGGTTCCTGGGGGGCATTGGTCACGTTCCACCACAAACCCGCGGATCTTACCTGTGCTCTCCAGCTTGGCCCATACTATCATTATGTCGGAGATGGGGGAGTTAGTAATCCAAGTCTTCGTGCCAGAGAGCGAATAATAGCCCTTCTTAGTAGGATGCTCTCGCGCAACTGTTTCCATAGAGCCAGGGTCTGAGCCATGGTTAGGTTCCGTAAGACCAAAACAACCGGCAATCTTTCCCTTGGCTAGTTCTGGCAGGAATCTATCCTTTAACTCCTGGGATCCAAACTCATAGATGGCTGTCATCGCCAGCGAGCTCTGCACAGACATTCCTGATCGGTATCCGGAATCCACTCGTTCAACCTCCTTCGTGATCAGACCCGATGCAACAGTGCTGGCACCCGCACAACCATAACCCTCAATGCTGGCGCCGAGAAGACCCAGTTCGCCCATTTCTTCCAGTATTTTGCGATCATAGTTCTCGGTTCGATAAGCATCTGACAGATACTCGTCAGTTAGCATACATATCCACTATCCCGCTGTGTAATGAACTGAGACTTTCATAGACAGGTGTCAGCTCTGCCAAAGGAGGTCGCATACCGAGAACCCGGGGTAACAAGCGCTCTTGGCAATACTGTCGCGCCGTGTCTTGAATCGCCAATTCCTCCTCGGTATACAGCTCCGATGCAGCCAAAGGATCTTCCCAGTTGAAGGCGGTCGCGAAACTGCGCACCGGCGCATTGAGTGAAGCTGCGGGCGCCTTGTGCACGTGGCTTGCCGACTGGAGGTGACGTGAAGCCACACGGAGCAATGATCGATTCATGATGATGGGTAGTATAAGGCGCGGTAACAGATAAAAGTTTTCTCAAACAGAAGTACAAGTGACGTCAAATAAGCTCTTTATGGCTATATAAACGCTTTACAGCTGAATTGACAACTAGTACGACATACGTGAACAGAAAATAGTATGGAGTTGTTGCGGGGAAGCTGTTTGAATCGCCCGAACTAAAAAAGGAACACCGAACTTTAAATAAAGGAAGAATTTCCCTCGGCAATCGCTCCGGGTGTCGGCCTGCCGTTTGGAAACTTCCGCATCCACCTTCCGCAACCACAGGGATAGCCGTAGGCCTAACTATTGATACACAAGTTAAATACTAGGATAGGTCTCAGAAAACAGGGCCCCTATCATTCAATGCACCCTATGAGAAGTGCAGGCGGATATCCGGTACTTCCCCCACCCGCTATCTATCGGTTTCGGCTTCTGTTCCGTTTCCTCGGCAGTGTCACCCAATGAACAAGTAGAACTCCATATGTGCCATATTCAATGTAAAACGCAAGGGGGAAGAGGAGGGAAGAAGAAAAAGAGATTGATAGGAGCAAGCCGCCATTATCGAGCCTCCCTGTTATATCGTAGAATGGCTCGTGGACATGTTGTCAATCCCATTATGCTATGCACTACGACCTAGCATCAAGCCAGATCGTACAATTCTCGAATCTTATGTACGCCGAAATTGTTATACAATTGGCTCATTGACTTGAGAAACTTGAAACACGACTCGTATTAGGTAATTCTTCGTGAAATGCCGCAACAGTTCGGTTTATCGCCCTCTGATGAGTGAAGCTAAGTGTATTGGTTTCGAGACCTAGTAGTGAAGTCCGCCATCCTGCGACATGCTGAGGACAAGTGCCAGCCCCTGCCCTCAGAAGGATTTCCAAAGATAACAAGGTCTCCAATATAGAGAGTTTTTCGGTTCATGCGGCAGCATCCCGAGTGAGACCTCTCTCCATGTGGAAACTCTCGGTGTATAAGAGACTAAGTAATTTAGGCTTCGCCGTCTGATGGAGATTCGTTTCAAAGCGCCCTGGTGCTTTATAGAAGCTAACCAATGCTGTAACCAACCAGGAAAAGGGGTGTATAACAAGCACAATCCTGCCACAATTTGCAAAAGTTCATGGAGGCGGCGGCGGCAGCCTGAATCAGGCAGGCATTTGGGACTGAAGGAAGTCAAAGACCCCTGTAGGGAAATACTCCTCGTCGAAGCCCCACAAATCAGCCATCATAGGATCCACTGAACCCTCCGAGAGACCTGGCTGTTGCTTCAGTTGTGCCGCAGCAGACTCCAATCCACTACCTCTCTCAGCAGACAAAGGAGCTATACCTAGTAGTGGCGGCGGGTGGTTTAGTATGGTGTCCCGCTCACCCAGTGGCTGGGCCCCAGGGATGATTATGGGTTTGAACATAGAATTCTGAGAAGGGTCACGAAAGTTCTGCCCCGTGGACTGCCCGTTGTAAGAGTTCCTTCTCTCCCACTCCTCAAGTCCCGTAAGCATTTTTCTCAGACCACGGGCGATGTGGTGACTGAGGTGACGTTCGCTAGCTCGCCTACTGCACGACACCATCAACTCAATAATCCGTCCAACCAAGGCCCGCACGTATGCGATATCGATGGACAAGTCCGCTGATGCAATAGAATTCTGCTTGCCCGGCTTACTAGGTATACAGCTCGAGCAGCTTCTAGCTGCGATCTTTAACAGAAATACAGCGGCAAAGGTGATCATGCTATGTAGATACAACGGAACACCAACTAAAGCCCTCTGTATATCAGGCTCATCCAGGACGACCAATAGCGTGCCAATGGCAGATTCTATGGCCAAGTTTGCGCGTTTTTTTCGCTCGTTAGATAAGGGGCGGGCTGACAGTGAGCAATGATATGTCCGCAATGCAACAGAATTCAGTTGTAAGCGGGAGAAATGGTAGTGTAGATAGACGGCTTTATAAGGGTACGCACCAACATAACGACTCCCGGCTATTCAATCCAACATGTTAGTTCGCAGATATTCTATCAGAGGGCTTAAGGATAATTATACCTAGGCGAGGTAACCACGCAGATTGCCACTCCTCAAGATCGGCATCGAATTTGTCGATTGTAGTAAACTCGCTCTCAGGTACCTCAAGGTCGACGTCGGGGCCAAAAGCATGGTATATACGAGTAAGGATAATAAATAAATCCACCTGGCTGTGCAAACGCAGGTCGGATTGTGTTACAGTGGGGGACATAGTAAAGGTATTATGATTGGTGATACTCTTGTCCTCGTGAATTATGGGTGGTCGGCCATAAGCGATGGAGAAATGGTGCTCCAGAGTCTATTATCGTTAGTATCTGCAATACACAACTTCAATGGAGAAGACTTACATAGAGAAGATACCACAACCTTGCCTGTTCTTGGTGCTCGGGTGAGCCTTGAGTAGCCTTTCTGTATGATTGGTGTAGGTTGCGCTCGGTTGCAATACGGACTGCATACCCCGATAGCTTCCAACTGACATCTGCAAGCCAAAAAGCGCCTATACATAATGCGCGTAAATCATCCAGGGTATGGTGTCTATCAAGCATTGACTCTGATGCCAATTTCGCGAATTCGGTGTAGCAGGTATCAAAAAGTCTTTCTTTTTGGGGCATATGCAAAGCTGTAACAGTGAGGATGGCTGCAGACAACATTGAAGACGAGTTTCGGACTGATGTAAGGTCCTTATGCACAAGGGCTATACCATCCCATAAATAGCGATTGAGTACCTGGTCAAAGAAATAGAACAGCTCCTCCGCTTCTTGTAAGTCCACAGTCCCTCGCGAGATAAGGTCAGTGTCACGGTCTGAGGCATGATGCCGTTCGGGAGTACTTTCTTGAATATCACCCAACTGGGTCACTTCATACAAGCTGCCCATCGGAGCAGTAACCAATAGTTTCTCTTCCCTGTCAATAGCAATTTGCGATCGTTGCTGGGTCGTATGGGAAGGCGGGTGGGATACTCCAACCACTGATTTGGCACCGCCATCGGTCGCATCTCTTCCGACGTCGCCCCTCGAGGTATGTATGTCCTCTGTAGATACTGTAGACCCCCGTCGATCGCTTTTCTTATGCGGTGTTTCCGCTGACTTGCCAACGGCTTGATAGTACGAGAGCTCTGGTAATTGTGCCTTTCTGAGTAGATCGGTCATGGCAAGCTCTATCGTCGTCTTCCATCTATATAGCGTGTACAATTGGGTTAGTAACGAGACATACTTGGCTTAATCTGGGTTGAAACGAAGCAAAGCGCACGTACTCCGCTTCATCGTCGAGCAAAGTTTGGAGGCTCTTGTTGACGACACAGTCCAAGCCCATGCGACGACATCTAGAGCAGACCGATTCCCCTGCCTTCATATCACAACGGACTTTATGCCTTTTGCATTCGGTGCACGCACGTATTTTTCGCGAGATCTTGGGTATATGCATTGATTCACGTCGAGAGTTAGCCTCCGGCGCAGGATATGGCAGAGCACCTCGGGGAGGTGAAGCGGACGACGCATCGCCATTGGCTTCGAAATCAAGGCGACTGCGTTTCATGGTTTAAAAAAATTCATCGTTAAAATCACAGCTCGCAGTGGGGTCTCGTTTCTTTCTTATAGATATTGCCTACGGCCACAGAAGTGGATTTTCAAGTGGGAAGAGGGGAGAGGGGCTGCAGGAGATACTAGTGATGGAGAGAATGCTAACTCCTCACTGCCTTAGGCCATACTGTTTAAGCTTACTGAAACCGTTCCTTTTCACTGGCCAGGCCTAGAGGGACCCTAGAGCCTTAGGCGAAAGGAATGGGGATTATTAGCGGGGGAAGTCACGTGGGAGGTATCTCGCCGGAAGCTAACCCCAATGAGGTCTAATGATGTATTCCCGCCCGTCGCGCGTTCTCAAAGCTCGGCGCGCGTTTGGTCGCGGTAATCACTCTAGAAACCTTTTTTGTGATCTTGGTTAAACCAAGAAGTAGTCCTGGCTAGGTTCACTCACGCTTCTTATCTTACAACAACAGGAAACTCATTATGGGTATTAAGCGTAAGTTAACGTCAACCAACTACCTGTTGCCGCACTACCGTGGAAGCTCATTTGGTACTGACTTTGATCTCTACAGACTTGTACCAGGTAATCGCGGAGAATGCGCCTGATGCGATCAAGGCGGGGGATATCAAAAACCATTTTGGCCGAAAGGTTGCTATAGTATGTCACGTCCTTCCTTTTTTTTAGATGTGCACTAGGGCGCTGTCTGGGCTAACGGGTGATCACTGGAATCTAGGATGCGTATGTAACTTGATCCTTCTTGGGGAGCAAGCGGAGACTGGAAACTAACATGCCACAGCTCCATGAGTATCTACAGCTTCCTCATTGCCGTGCGCTCCGAGGGCCAACAACTCATGAGCGACACCGGTGAGACCACGTCGCATCTGATGGGCATGTTCTACCGCACCTTGCGAATGGTCGACAACGGAATCAAACCTCTTTATGTTTTTGATGGAGCTCCGCCAAAGCTCAAATCTGGCGAGCTAGCCAAGCGTACCGCTCGAAAAGCCGAAGCTACTGAGGCTCATGAGGAGGCCAAGGAAACCGGTACAGCGGAGGACGTTGAGAAGTTTTCACGGCGTACGGTACGGGTTACGAGAGATCACAATGCGGAGTGCAAGAAGCTATTGAAGCTTATGGGTATCCCATATATCGATGCCCCCACCGAAGCAGAGGCGCAGTGCGCAGTCCTTGCACGGGCGGGAAAGGTCTATGCTGCTGCTTCCGAGGATATGGACACGTTATGCTTTGAGGCACCCATTCTTCTGAGGCATCTTACGTTCAGCGAACAGCGAAAGGAACCGATCCTAGAAATTCATCTCAGCCGCGCGCTGGAAGGACTCGATATGGACCGAAAGCAGGTAAAGCCACCCACAACTCCTCCAGCAGCGCTTGGTCTTGCTTATGTTTTGCGGTATAGTTTATCGACCTTTGTATCTTACTTGGCTGCGATTACTTGGAGCCAATTCCCAAAGTGGGACCCAATACCGCCCTGAAACTCATTCGGGAGTTTGGGAGCCTTGAGAAAGTTGTTGAGCATGTGGAGAACGACCCGAAAAAGAAATACGTTATTCCAGAAGACTGGCCATATCAGGATGCAAGAGAGCTTTTTCTCAACCCAGACGTGAGAGAAGCTAGCCACCCAGACTGCGATTTCAAATGGGAGGCACCAGATATTGAAGGCCTTGTGGAATTTTTAGTGAAAGACAAGGGCTTCAATGAGGATCGAGTACGCAACGGCGCAGCTCGGCTCCAGAAGAACTTGAAGACTGCCCAGCAGTCACGTCTAGAGGGCTTTTTCAAACCTGTGGCCCGGACCGATGAGGAGAAGGCGAACCTCAAGCGTAAGCACGACGAAAAACTTCAGGAGCAGAAGAAGCGTAAAAAGGAGGAGGCCAAAGCCAAGAAGGAGGCCAAGGCAAGACCCCGCGGTGCTGGGTGAGGGATTCGCTCTCCTTGATTCAGTCAATGTTTTTTGCGCGACAAGGAGGTTCTTGAAAAGGTGACGGCTAAGGAGGGGGGTCGAAAAAAACAATAAGATGGCGTTGGCGTTGCGCGATAAGCTCACTGGGTTGTCGGTTTGGCTTTTGGTTCTGAGAGGCGGCGTTTCATTGATGGGGTGCAAATCACCGACTGTAATTTTTGTATATCCAACAAATAAAGGCTAAGATATTTCTACAAGTAAGAGGGTAGGGAGATGTGGTCGTCTCTAGCGCTTAATATATTCGAAGGCATGCCTTTTCTTTTATCGGAGGATTTGCCATCGTGGGTCGGTAAGGTCAGGCCGCCATGTGCCGAGAGACGCTCTCAGTGAAACCCAGCTTGGATTCTGTGATCCCTCAGCGAAGAAACATGAAAGTAGTAAATATAATGCCTTATCACATGGACATACCCATTCTTCACCATTAGGCATTACAAGGAAATGTTTTGCTGGTTGTGACGGTCCGTGGTGGGGTTGGGCATTGTTGTAGTGATAGACATCATGGTATCTCAACACAGCGGATGTTGATTTCTCTGATTATATAGGGAAATCTGGCTAATCTTCGTTCTAGATGATGCAGCTACTGGGCTATTATCTCTAGGAGACGAGGGTTCGCTGTTGCTACCACTGTGGTCCGAGGGATCAGGTTCAAGAGCTTCTGGTCGAGTGATATATATCGCGGGCGGGGCAGTAGATGGATCCTGCGCACTATAGTAGGGTTATCGAGTGACGAAGGAGATCACAACGCTAGAACGTCACGACCAACAGACCCTAACGGTATAACGATAGAGTAGAGCTCATAAGTTCAGCACTCAGGCACATTAACCGGGGAGGATCTGAAACCATGATATCAAATGGGGAGGTGTCCTGCTTGGGTATACATGCTTACTAGTAACATAGATTCAATTCATGGTCACGATCCTGACGATCAACCACCGAGCGTGCATCCACAATAGCACAAGTGGGTTTTAGCTAGGTAGACTAAATACTGAATCTATCCCCATATTACTATATATTTGAGGCACAGGTCCACCGCAAGCAGTACTCCAACGGGGCGTGTATAGAATGTTTCTGTACAGTGCAAAACACATGATTCATACATGCCTACGACCAGCGCATTGATCAGGCCTCGCAGCCAATTGTCGGAACACCAACCATGGGTTGCGATCTATATTCTTCAAGTAGAGGAACCAATAACCACACGACCCGTCAGCGTTTCAAGTATGGAATCTCCTAAGTTAGGAAGAAACTCAAACAGGCGATCCATACATCATTCCCCCCCTCGTGACCCGAACGGCACGAGGCGGCCAAATGGAAGACTCCACGGGGGTTCTCCCTTCATCGACAACATGCAAGGGACGGACAGCTCGATGCCCTCCGTATAGCTTGGACTTTTATAGCCAGCCGGCAAGCTGCCAGGAGGCCATGAGCTTGATCAAACAACGGATTCCAATGGCCGATCTCAATGGATGTAGAAACCCCCCTCCCCCCAAGATTGGCTTGGTCAACCCGGAATCATTGATCCTGATAGAGCCAACCAGACCGTAAGGTAGAACAACCGAAGACAAGATGGATGATCAATTAAACTCCAGGAATAGATTAACATAGCCATGATTATTACAACACACTATGATCGTTCTTACTTTTGCGAGAGCCTTCTGTGGGCTG
Organism: Aspergillus caelatus; assembly: GCF_009193585.1. Classification (NCBI taxonomy): domain Eukaryota; kingdom Fungi; phylum Ascomycota; class Eurotiomycetes; order Eurotiales; family Aspergillaceae; genus Aspergillus; species Aspergillus caelatus. Next base: position 20,039 of record NW_022475572.1, read on the forward strand.
CGAAAATGATACGGAAATTAGGTACGTATACATGGAAGGAAACGCGCTTCACCTTTCTCCTCTTTCTTTATCTCACCAAAGGCATCAGATATAGATATAAATATAGAGAAGCTGACCATATGCTTTGGAAATAATTCCTAAAAGATTTCTAACTTAAGAATCAATTTAGAAAAAAACTAAAAAAAAAAATAACTTAGGAGGGAGAGAAGGGTGGGAAGAGGTGGAAGCAGAACGCGTAGAAAGATTGTAGAGGATGCGCGTGGGAGTGAGTGAGGATGTGCGATCTGTCGCTGAAATGCAATGGATATCCACTTCATTCCCAAAAGCTAGCTTTAAGGACTAACTCTTATCATAATATTGATCACCCGAGAAAACGGCCCTACCAATTATCTACCGAGAAAAGGCACAAAGAAAAAAGAAAAAAAAAATAGTGGGAAGGGAAAAAAAAAAGAGGAGAAACAGCAGAGGGACTTTGACGTGTAGGTGCTTGGGAGTGAGTGATCTTGTGTCAACACCCGCTGCCCTATAAAGCGCGGATGCCCCGCGGCCTTCCACCCCTTCCGTCGTCGACTGCTTTTCCTTCTATTTCCATCAACGATCCACCCTTACGCCTGTTGAACTTGAATATCGTCTCGTAGACCTCGGTCTCTTTTACAATTTCGACTTAAAATTACAAGTTATACTTACCCACCCTAAAGATGCCTCCCAAGAAAGCTTCCACCGGCGCAGCCAAGAAGACTGGCTCGACTCATGCTTCCTACCGTGGTATGATTTTACTGATCTTTCTTCACCACCACATCGCGCTGGAATGATCTTAATATCCTTTTTGTCGCGAATAAGTGCTGATTCATTTGATATAGATATGATCAAGGATGCTATCCTGAATGTGAGTTGATCACGCTGTTCCCGAGGCGCTTTGGGAGATGGATGTTGGGTCCAAACTTCCCCGACCGTGACACGTCTGCACGGTGCTGGATTACCCCAACATCACGTCAGAATTTCTTTAATTTTATCTCAAGCTGGTCGCTAACCTCTTGTCCTCTAGCTGAAAGAGCGCAATGGTAGCAGGTATGTTTTGTTTTCGTCTCCCCGCGCAAGAGCCCCGTTCGTCAAGCGACGTGGCAACCGCAGAAGGCGTCCAAGTCGCGTAGTAGGCTAACTTGATCGCCCCATGACAGTCGCCAGTCCATCAAGAAATATGTTTTGGCAAATAACAAGATTGCACCTGCATCTACCAACGCCTTCGATAGCCAGTTCAACAAGGCTATTAAGGCAGGTGTTGAGAAGGGTGAATTCACCCAACCCAAGGGTAAGTTTAAATTTATTGCGCGCGCCCTTGGGAGTCGCCTCCCTTGCGACCACTGAACTAAACACGTTGTTGCGTGTGTCCTACTCTATTACCGTCGCGTATCCTTTGTTTTGATGGGGTGTGGGCTGACGCGTCTTATCTCCAGGTCCTTCTGGACCCGTGAAGCTCGCCAAGAAGGAAGCTGCTCCTAAGCCTGCTGCTAAGGTAAGTGATCTATGCCTTCTCATCTGCCTAGAATTCAACATGATTAATACAATTATCAGAAGAGCACCACCACGGCTAAGCCGAAGAAGGCTACTGCCACCACTACTAAGAAGGCTGAGAAGGCCGAAAAGGCCGAAAAGGCCGAGAAGCCTAAGACGACCACCAAGAAGACTGGCACTACTACCAAGAAGAGTGTCGGCAGACCTAAGGCGAACACCGCTAAGCCTCGCAAAGCATCCACTGCTGTACGTATTACCTTCGGTCGCCCTTGTCCCAGGTCTGTATACTAACATCCAAGCAGGCTCCTGCCGTTGTTGACCAACCCAAGGTCATCGGCAAGACGAAGTCCGGTCGTGTGACCAAGACAACGGCTAAGCCTGCTGAAAAGGCGACCAAGAAGTCTACTAAGAAGGCCTAAAGCCAATCTCTCGCAGAACATATTTTTGAGCGACTAGGTGATTTCGTGTTCGATTTGGTTGACATGACGAGGGCTTCGGGCTGTATCTTTCTCTTTCTTGGGTTGTATCCCTTCTTTCTTCGGCTGTAATTTCTTTTTTCTTATCTCTATTTTTTTTTTGTCGATGCGGTGACTGCCTCTGGGATATGTTGATGGTTTATTCTTTCGTTATTGGTAGGGTTGGCGTCTTGCGGTGGATATGGGAAACGTCTTTTTGTTTTTTTCCTTTGTGCTTGATATTTATTTGCGGCACGCGTCAGCGGACAGTGCTATGTTGCGGAATGGAGTTGATAACCATGCTTCTTCAGCGAGAGGCCCCCTATCCAGTCCCGGTGTAGAATTGTAGAAGTCTCTGAACCCGATTTTGTGGTCTGGAGCGCAGGTAGCTAAAGGATACTGAAGGATCTTGTTGATCCGAGTGCGGGTGCTCATCTGAGGGGTAGATGGACTCCTTCACGCTCCTTGAGCCAATGCCAAAAATAGCAGATAGAAAAGTGTTGAAAGCTGGCTGCCTTTGTGCTTGATAGGGTTGCATTTACCTGTTCAAAGGTCGATTGTTCTTGCCTATATGCTCAAAGGACTATCTTTAGATCTTTGCAGTATTAGATATAAAGGAATGATGCAGCTATTCAAAGACTGAATAAGAAAGATAGTAAAAGCTCAGAACAATGAGCTCTGCAGTATTTATACAGTGATGTTCCCCTTAGATAGCTAAGAAAATCAACCTTCTTCTTCCTCACCTGAACAACAAAAAGTACCCACTCAGTGCACAAGTAGTTCTCCGTAGTATACTACGGAGTAAGTAGGTATTCGAATATTAAACTTAGGAAGCACCTTATGGAGGCACCTTGAGCAGGCGGGTCTGCCATTTCTCAAGGCCCAGTATCGCGTCAAGGCTGTAATCTAAGCTCCTGATCGATATACTAGGAAGAGTGATGGGCAATACACACAGGGGCTCATTGCGTCAGGACAGGACAGGATCGTTTGGGTGTGACGTTGGCACCGTCGATCATTAGCAAAGCATCTGCCGCGGTTGGATAAGGAGGGCCAGTCTGGAAACCCCATTACGGTGTAATTCTCTCAGAATGCTCCTAGCAATATGTGAGATCCTCTGAAGGAGGGAGACAGTGATAGAGTAAAGAAAATAGAGAGTTGATTTTAACCTGTGAGATTGTTAGTATTATTATTGTTATTGTTATTACTCCGTATTATTATTATCATTAATCACTTCTTTTTCAATTGAGGGAAACATAATTTGCCCGAAACATTTCATTCCATGTTTCAAATACTTCCTGGAAGCGACAATTGTAGTATGATGTCTCTAGAATTCTTTCACGAGGGTTATATACATACTGCTCCAGTATAATACTAGTAGTAGGTACTACGTAGTGGAATTGCCGCTACGTAGTACAGCTGCATAGGTTATGCAGTTTGCCGCCCCGTGTCCGTGTCTCCGTGAAGTGTCACTTGTCATCGTGATACATACACATACAGCGGTACTTCGGGATGTACGTAACCCGTTGTTTCAGTTTGCAGTGTATGAGGCGATGGGCAATTTCTAACTGATCTTGGCGGATAAATATGTACATTCTGGGAACCGAACCCGATTAATCGACCTATGGATTTTATGCAAAAAGTGTCCAGGACTACGGTTCCGTCTACAGCAAACCTTGATCTCTACAGTTTTGATCCGACATAATGTATATACAGACCTTGTGTGGATACCATATGACCTAGATAGATTATATTAATACTAGTACAGGTATTGTTACCTAATTGTCACTGTACGGAGTATTGTAGTAAGTAGTAGATAAATCAAAGCAACACATGGCTGCCATTCCTTATCTTCCGTGATACAGCCTTGGGGGAGGGGGACTGGTTCCTTACTTATCTGTATGATGATTACAATACACAGGGCTACCCCCGTTGCTGGAAGTGGTTAATAAATGCTGGCTACTTAATCAAAACTGTGGAGCAAAAGATCCATCCTGACCAGGCACAATAACTGACACAGATGGGTCCCTCCGGGTTTCCTTGTAATAGTATCTACCAACCAGCCTCATTTTCTTTTTTCTTTTCTTTTTTTTTTTGCATTGTGATTTTTATGATTATACTTACGGAGTAGTATTCCAGTGAAAGAGATATTTGAAAGAAAAAAATAAAATAAGAGGGAGAGCACTTTAGTTTCTCTGCCTGCCACGGAGCATTGTCCATCTGTTTCTTTATCCGTCAACATTAAAGGTTCTGTATGACCATATTTATATCTACATTAGGTACGGAGTATACATCCCTCTTTACCTACTAGTACTAGTATACCCTTATACTAGGTACAAGTACTGAAGGTACTCAGGACGTACGGAGTCTAGGTATGTATATACAAGGTACCTCATCTCATACATACTCCATACAGTCATACAGTGTAATACCACCCCTTCTCCAGGCACCCTTTTTTTTTTGCTCTTGTACGCCTTTTTTTTTTTTTTTTCCTTTTTTCCTTTTCTTTTCTGTCCTGCCCAGACCCAGAGTTACAATACCAGCCCATACCAAATTGTGAGGTCTTTTTCCTCCTCCCCTTCCCTACCAAGAAATAATACCGTCAGTCTTGTTCCTTTTCCAAAGTTTCCCCCCAACCCATCAATCATCCCATAACGTCGACTTGGTCTGCTTTTCACACACTCTCTCTACTACTCGTCCTCCTTCCCCTCCTTGTCTAATTCGCCCTTTAATCAACAGCTCGTCCTTTCGACATTTTTGTCCGGCTTCCCTTTATTTTCGCACTCATTAATCGTCTTGGACTCGAACACGTTTGCCAGTGCCGGTATTGGTCGACATACATTTCGCCATTTTCCTTTCTTTTGATGAACATGCCAATCCGTCGCTAAATTGATACCACGCCCTCCCCGGCTGGTGGCTTCAGCTCGACTCGGGGACCTTTTCACTTGCATCTCGAATCTTGCCATTGATCACTCGCTGTCACTCTCCCACCCCCTTCCTTTCCACGCTATCTTCCCTCCCGTCGTTGGCCGGAGAGACAGCCGATCCCGGATCCCGCCCAGCACGCTGGCTGTTTGCTGAGCTTAGTAGGCCCACGCAGGTCTCACGTCACCGTTCTATCCCCTCCTTTCTATACACACCGTTCGGCGCTCCCACTTTGCGCTGTAGTCGAAATCTAGCGATCATGCCATCCTTTTCTAATGACAGCTCTTATCAGACGGCCACTGCCACGGCTACCCACCCTCGTTCTTTTGACTCTCCGCCAGGGAAACCGCACGATAAAAGTCCCGTGGGTAACACTTTTCTGTGGACAAACTGGCCCAATGGCGACACCAGTCACCTTGACGCCCCCGGAAACGACCGCCAACCGCTCGCGAATGGCAGTGTGTATTCTTTGAATGGGCCCCGATCAAGCGCCAGTTCATACAACCGGGATCTGTCACTCTCGAAAGATGGAAGCATGCACTCATTAGGCCATGTATCGGCCCGAGACCCACGGGATGGCGGACGGCCTTCCATGACTCACGAGCAGGATTTCGTGCGGAAATCTACTGATGTCGGTGTTGGTGCAGGTTCGGCGACGGCGTCACTAATCAGTCAGCAGCCTAATGGTACATCACTCAATCCACGATCGCCAAATGGAACACCTATGATGAATGGGGATCATGCTCGACCTTCTGCCGATGGACTGGTTTCTCCGGAATCGATAGGGAACGTTTCGGAGACATGGCAGTCAACTTCGCAACCCAATGACACAGGACGTCTCTCACCTGACCCTGGCCGTCTATCCCCGTCGCAGAAAAGCCCCCATCGGTATTCTTCCCCCCCGCTCCCATCAAACACAGAACAACCAGAACCGGCGAATTCCGGCCTTCGACATCGGCATACGCTACAAGTCCCAAGAAACACTAGCGGCCGTCGAAGTAGTCGCGACCACTCCGAGGATGCGGCATATAGCAGCGGACGATTGTCTCCGACAGGAGGAGTTCGTCGTACCTCTTTCAGTCTTGGCCGCCGGGCCAGCAAAACCAATCGCTCAGATACCTTCCTGGACGAAGCTAATCCTGATGAGGATGCAGCCAGATGGGCAGAGGCCATCAAGCAACGGAGGGCTTCAAAGAGGAGACGCCGGGATGACGACGATGACGACCGTGTTATCGTGGGAACAAAGGTGGATCAAAATCATGTGAACTGGGTCACAGCGTACAACATGCTTACAGGAATCCGGTTTACCGTCTCGAGGATCAATGCAAAGATGGACCGGGAACTCACCCCTGCCGACTTCGAGGCCAAACATAAATTTTCCTTTGACATGTATGCCCTAGTGTCCCTATCCCCTATCCTATGGTCACTCGTTCTTTCACTTACACTAGACCCGTGGGCAGAACTGGCAATGAGTTAACACCTTCCGCCAAATACGATTTCAAATTCAAAGACTATGCGCCTTGGGTCTTCCGACATCTGCGAACGAAGTTCCGGATTGATCCTGCTGACTACTTGATGTCTCTCACAAGCAAGTACATTCTTTCAGAACTGGGCTCGCCTGGGAAAAGTGGAAGCTTCTTTTACTTTTCGAGAGACTATAAATACATCATCAAAACCATACATCACTCCGAACACAAGTTGTTACGCAAGATCCTCCCAGAGTATTATAAACACGTCGAGCAGAACCCCAACACACTGATCTCACAGTTTTATGGCCTTCATCGTGTCAAGATGGCCTATGGACGCAAAATCCATTTCGTGGTTATGAACAACCTCTTCCCGCCTCATCGGGATATTCATCAGACTTTCGACCTGAAGGGCTCGACGATCGGCCGTGACTTGCGCGAAGAAGACCTTGAGAAGAATCCACGGGCCACTCTGAAGGACCTGAACTGGGTCCGAAGAGAACGTCACCTCGAGTGCGGGCCATCGAAACGGGAATTTTTTCTGGCACAGCTTGAGCGGGATGTTGAGTTACTGAAGCGGCTCAAGATCATGGATTACTCTTTATTAGTGGGCATCCATGATTTAGAGAGAGGAAACGAGGAGAAGCTTCGCGACAAGACACTGCAAGTTTTTCAACCCGGCGGTGATCGAGAAGAAGAAGCGAACCCGAACATGCTCATGCGCACACCGTCGAAATTGGAAAATGAGCGCAAGGCCCGTGAGCTACGCATGTCCCTCAAACGTGAACGCCCAGTGCCTCTGGACAAGGCAACTGCAAAAATGCCAGAAGAGATCCTCGATGAAAGAAAATTCCATGTCTTCTATTCCGACGATGGGGGGTTTCGAGCCACTCATGAGAATGGTCAGCCTGGGGAGGAGATCTATTACCTTGGAATTATTGATTGTTTGACACACGTGAGTTAATGCTTGATGTAGACAGTATTGTTTACGAATATAACGCTGACTTTTAGATAAGTATGGCATGGTGAAACGGCTAGAGCACTTCTTTAAGGGCCTGTCCCATGACCGGAATCAAATTTCACCAGTACCCCCTGAGGGTTATGGTGACCGCTTTGTGAAGTTCATCAAGGGCATCACTATGTCTAAAGAGGAAGCGGTACGTTGCCGGGAGTCTCGGCAACTAGGCAGGGCATCTGCTGAGCGTACGCCTTCTGTTGAACGGACAATACAGGCAGCGGAGAAGGAAGCGGCCAAGGATGTATCTTTTACGCACCCTCGGACGTTATCCACAGTTCGGGACCCCACGGACACCAATTCAACGGGTCCAACTTCGACACTACCGATCGTAGACGAGGCCGGCGAGGCCAGTAGCGTTGGTGGACAGAGTCAGCATAGCCGACACGGCGCTCCGCCAGCGTCGGAGAAGAAACTGCCACCACTCCCTCACCAAGACCATCTTCGACCCGACGGGAAGAGAAAGGCGATCGCTTGAAATGTGTATCCCTACTCTCTTTCAGCGAACTATCTTCCCTAACCTCAAGGCAATGAATTCTGGTCGATTCTCATGATACCCTTTTTGCAGCTCAAAATTCCTTCTATATATCCTATTCTTCGCGCCGTGGGTTCACTCTTTGCCTGCGCAACGCATTCTCTCTTCCATCTGCCCCCATCTAATCTCTGGAAGAAACCACTCTTGTGATACTGGCCATGCTACCACGATTGATGTGAGTTTCTTTCGCTCTTGGGCACCCTGTGCCTGTCTTCACAGGACGCCCCCTTTTGCCCATCTAATATTTTATCACCTTCTGTTTTCGAATAACATACCGACTTGGTCCCATTTTTGAGACCGTACTTTCTTTAACCACCAGCATGGCAAGCGGTTTTTGATCATGTGTCCCATCATTTTTCAAACATCTACTTACCCACATCCCTCTCTCTCCTTATCTCTTTGAGACCCTTTCCTTTTTGTCCATGTGTGCGTGCGTATCTATTCTGTCTCCCTCTTTTCTGTGTGAACGACTCAAGTCGCCTCTTTGAGCGTTGGAGTCTGATCCACGCTGACTGGTTCTGGCTTTGTCTCCAGTCTACTCTCGACTGCTTTTATATTCATGTATCATCTTCTCCTTTGTTTGAAGTTAAAGGTCGGTCCTTCGACTCTGCTCTTTCTTTTGTTGATTTTTTTCCTCCCCTTTTTTCTCTGCTTTTCTACCTCGTATGTCGCTGGCTGAACGTTGTCCGCCATTGTTCTAACCGCTTTACTTTTTACTGTCTTTTGTATACATGGATGGGAGAAGCGAATGCGTTTAATCTTTGCATGAGCAGGTCTGAGCGGTTTAATTATGTGTGTTTTCTGTGTTCTTTTTTTGTTGTTAGATTGATAGAAGACGCACAATAGGCGCTGTTCTTAGAGAATTGATACCAATCCGCTTTTGTTTCAAAAAGAAGAGAGTGGGAAGATGTCATTGACCCCGGTTCCGCTATGTGTTTTGTTTCTGTAGAAAATGGTATTCAGGAATGAAAGGAACTACATAAGGCCGTTTTCCCCAGCCGTGATATTCTGATTAGAACCCAGCCATTGATTACTGAAAACGTACTAGATGAATTCGTTCTTCTGTTTTTATAGTAAGCATTCTTCTCGAACTCACACCCCGGTCCATCCAACTCTCCCAAAGTGGGTATAACATTCGTTACTTGAAAAACTTCCATGAAAGAAACGCCATTCTACATGCCAGTTCAGCGCAGCCAGAACCCAGAGGGACAAGTGCAAAACGACAGAAAATAAAGGCAAGAAAAGGAAACGAACAAAAAGCCACCCATTGACGCCAACTACCGAACCGTGAGTGAAAAAATTGGGGCATAAATGTTAGAACGGTGTTGTTAAGACAATTTGTTAGAAGATAAATGAAGGAGGGCAGCCATATAAGGAGGCGGTTGACACGTGGGCCGTCCATGTAGGTATATGATCCCCCCGGGAGATGATGACCGCGAGGGTAAAGATAGGAGAAGCGCAGTAGATGCAAGAATTATTCAGCCTTGCCCTGTGTCACTTTGGCAGCTTGGATGGCGGACATTTTCTGGGTCCAGCCTTGTGTGGGCTGGGGCTTCTTGACGGTGCGAAGATCATCAGTTGAGAACCCAGAGATGCGCATGTTGTAGTTGCGTTCGAGAACAAGTTGAATATCTCGGATCTCGAGGGTAGATGACGGGCGTAGTTTGGCAAGACGGCAGGCGGCGGTGATCACATCGTCAACGAAGTCGTCGGCCATTTGGAGGATGAACTGATGCATGTTAGATGATTCTCATAGAAAAGACGGCTGGGGGTTATTAGTCTTGTTACGAGGGTAAGTGGAACAATATACCTCTTCAGCATCTGGCGTGAGTCCCTCGCCCTCTCCTCCTCCAGTCACCTGGCGAACCAATATGTCAAGCATTTTCTTACTTAGCACTCGCTGGCCTTCGCCTTCAAGGACGTACCCAGGGTGTTTTTGAATCGCAGGCTGACCCATCATACCCATAGCGCCGTGGCTGGGACCACCTGACATGGTTGGCCGCGCTGGTGCCATAGTGACAGGCTCCGGAGGAGGGACATTCAGGGTTTTTGGAATGGCCATATTGATATTTCGTGCAGTGTTATCAGCGGCTCTATTGGGGATGTAGCCCTGAGGATGCGCATGCGAGTTGGTCGCAGGCTGCGACATGTTCTGTTGCTGGTTCATATTATTGTTTGCATTGTTATTGGTGTAGTTTTGAGCAGCCTGAGCCATAGCAGCTTGCTGGGACAAAGGACGTGGGGGCCCTTGTACATTCACTGGCTGAGCAGTAGTAGGCGTGGGCGTAGAGCCATCCAAGTTAGGTACTTGCGTGAATGTGACCTGTGAGCCAGGAGCTCCTGGCTGAGACTGGACTTGCTGTGGCGGTTGTGGATGCTGTTGTGGCTGCGGCTGCGGCTGCGACTGTGACTGCGCTTGGGGAGGAACGACTGGTGGTGCGGCAGGCGCGGCTGGAGTGACAACCGAGGCCGCTTGTGCAACGGGTACTTGACCTTGTTGGGAGACTGACGGTGACATAGCTGTCTGGCCAGCTTGGCTTCGTGCGGCACTTACCGCAGAGGTAATAGTATGAGGGGCAGGCGTTGGGGCCTGTCCAGGATGCATTGACACGGGAGTGTTTGCGGGGCGACCGTCAGAACCAGCAGGGACAGTGGGAGCTGGTGTGACACTGGCACCTTGTGGTTGACCTGTAACATTTTGTACGCCTGCTCTCTGTTGCTGCGCTTTGAAGTTTTCTTGTTGCTCTTTGAACTTGGTCAAGAAGTCACCCCCTTCTCGGTACAGCTTCTCTGCCGCAAGCTGTCGATTTTTGAACTCCTGTAGCTCCTCCTGGGTCATATTTCCGGCAGCCTGGCGCTGGCTAAACTGCTGACGTAGCTCCGCTACACGCGCCCTACCGATTTCTTGCTTTTGCAGCGCAATGCCGTATCGTAACCTGGCCTCCGGAAGCCATGACTGTGCTTGTTCTTGGCTGATATTGGGAGGTAGAGAGAATTGCAGACTGTTGACTTTTTGTTGGATCTGAGGTAGGAGCTGATTGAAAGTTTGAGGGTTGACCGACTGCGGGCGCTGACCAGGCTGACCAGGCTGGCCCTGGAGCTGTTGTTGCTGGAGCTGGCGATTCTGTTGGAATGCCCGCATACCCTTCATCAGACTCTGAGATATCTGGGTAAGCCTCGAATGCGCGTGCTGATATTCTGTGCTCTGAGGATCGCGGTTGTTGAGGACCTCCCAAAAGTTGCGCACCAGCTGGGTGTGTTGACTCTTTTGCTGCTCGGTGAGATGAGGGAGCTTTTGGACCTGATCGGTCCGGATCAGATTTGAGTGCTGGGTAACCATGGGCTGAGCCGCAGGAACCTGTGAGCTGTCCATTCTCTCGACAATAAATTTGACACAGAGCGGGAGCGAACGTCTGGGTAACTATAGATATGAGTGGGCCAAAGGTAGATGTAACCCCGAAAGCAAGGGAATGATGGGTTGAATCCGTGCGACAGTTGAATCGTCAAGCTACGCGTATGAGGCCACGAAGCGGCCGGACAAGAGTTGGCAAAGTTCAAGTCAATTAGCACAAGGGCCGATAGCTGGCAATAAACACCGCAGTCCCCGTCAGGAGGGATAGATTGAACGAACGATTCGGGCTCAGAATAACTGAGGATGGTCGGAGAGTTTGGGAGCCTCAGGTCTTCCACGGCTTGGCAATCAGTGTTGCTCCCAAAGCGGTAATCCGGGGTCCAGTGACTTTGTGTATCACTCTTTTACATTAATTATGTCTTCTTTTTTTAATGTCGGGTCTATAGTGGTTTTTAAAGAATCTTGATTCTTCTTTCGCCATATATTTACTTGTTTCTTTTTTTCTACGACCTCGAACCCAAATTGTAAACCATCCAGAATCAATTATCAAGGACTATGTATGCTCGTTTCCAACAAAAGTGAGTGCGATACCTTTGGATATTAATCTACACGATAACATTGCCTTGTACTACAGCTCTCATGGGAATAGTTGCGCTGGTGAAACCACAAGAATGTCACAGATGGCAACACTAATTCGATAACACGAACCACACAAAACGGCTATTAGCCCGAGCTCTTGATGACTGGTACGTCGGAAACCATTTAGTGAGAACAATATATTACTGATCCAGCAAAGAATGCAGGACTGGCAAATGATCGATTAACCATCATCCTGCTATGGACCACATATCAGGGTCAATAGGTAATGAGAAAGACCCGACAAGCGGCGTATCATAGTGTCTCGTTCGTCTCGCAAGCTTGACGTGAGGCGTACTAGACTGGGCATGACACCGAGAATGATTTGGGAACCTCAGCAGCGGGACAAGCCGACGACATGGTTCCAGTCAGCTTAAAACTGTAACCAGCGGAACAATGGCATGCCCATGGCGGCTGAAGCATGTAAACTTGGGCAAGTCGTTCAAGGTTTTAGTCCGCGGCATATCGGTATGTTTGTCAGACCAAGTATGAGGTCACTAGATCAAAGTGCCGTATCTGGTTGATACTTCATGTGAACTCGAAGTGGCACGAGCCCAAGGGCGAGTTTTGGAGCGTCGGGGTCAAGCAAGGTTCACCGCTGGGACTTGCAGCTCGTGGCAGAACTTTGACAGACATTAACGGTTGGACAAGACTTACGATCTGCACCCCTTGCGTGATATCTGAGCCATAGAAACAGAGTGTAAAGGACTAATCATCCAATCAAGCCACCCAAGTCCCGTTCCATACCACTGACGCGGGCTTCTAAGGTTCTCTTCATTTTCTCTAGCTCTCGTAACTCGTCCATTTCCTGCTCAATATCGGCATCTGTCACGTCGGCTATATCTGGTTGCAGCGTGTCTGAGGATTCATAATCGTCATAGTCGCCTCCGTATGAACGGCTCATCTTCTCCAATTCTGCGGTATTTCTTGCTACACGATCCTCTAAGTCGACAATCGAGTCAGTAATCAGTTGATGGCGGTAACGAAGACTCGCGATCTTTTCTTGTGCCCCTGAGACCGGACTATGAGCAACGTCAGCAAACATGCGCTGCGAGTCAGGAGAGTGAAGCTGTTGCTACTTACTAGACGTTGCAGAGGATTTCTGCGCCTCGGAGAAGCACGTCGACGTTGACCTCGCTACGCCCTCTAGATGAAGTGCCTGCTGATCGTTTGATTTCTTCCATCATATCTGACCCCAAGACTCTTGCAACAGCGGATTGGTTTTTGTTATTCCTGGCTGCATAAATCCGACTGGCCATTGACTCTCCCTCTGTCTCCGATGGAAATACTGTTCCTCGGCGGGTTGACCGACGCTGTGAAGCATTAATTGTCTTCACAGACGGGTCTGTTTGGAAAAGAGCCCGTTCATGGGTCTCGGTATCGCGAATAAGAGCAGTGATGTCGTGGGGGCCTAAGAGAGCGTTTGTGAAGATCCGTGGTGGGGGAAAACTGGAGTGGATCGATTAGCAAGTTGCTGGAATCTTGAAATGGAGGATACTAACGGTAGTTCAGCAATGGCATTTGAGGAGAGCAGAATCTGTTCCAGATGGCTGTCGAGTAAAGACATGGCGGCTGTAAACCTGACGTTACCTCGGCGCTATGCTTGCGTACTTTGGAAGTCGTAGTTAGTAGAAGTAAACATGCCGCCGAGTGCGGTTGCCAAGAGGACCTACCGAAAGCTGCTTTGCTTTCCTGGGTGCCTCAGGCGACGGACATGGACAGTGAGTGGCAACCCAGCAACAGCGGTCGGCCATGAGGAAATTCATTACGGTCTTCCTCGATCATCCGTTACGTGAGAAGCCTCAAGCAAAGCAGAATCATCTGACAACCATTTGATTGCAGATAGTGAGGCAAAGCTCGTACCTTGCGCAGGTGACCTGTTGCTTTTGAGGTCGTTAACTAGTTAAGCTGCTGATACTGACTAAGCCCGGTTGGTTCTCTCGCTGTCCATCATCATCATCTCAAAGCCCAAACCCTTGACATCACATCAACCACCTCATCAACCTTCTTCCCACCCCCAACGATCATCCCCCCCTTCATCATCCTCATTGTTCCACTGTTCTTCTGCCCGCACACCCCTAGATTCTTTATATTCCTCAAGTACTTTTCAGTGTCTTCCCCGACCTGAGTTCCATTTCATTCTCTCCCCCCCCTTCCTCTGTTACCGGTACCGCGGTCCTCACTGCTCAGCTTAGCTTACAGCTGAAAACCGAAAATATGCCGGCCGAGAGGCGTTCCTTGAGATCGAACAGCAAGTCGGATAGCTCTTCATCTGCTAACGGTGAAAAGGCACGCTCGACTTCTCAAAACTCAAGCTCCAATAAAGACAAAGTCGCGCCCACCCGCGCGACTGCCAGTAAGACCAAAAGCACGAGAGCCGCTTCTTCCAACAACACTTCGAACTCCGGCATGGGTGAACAGCGGGATCAGCCGCGCACCAACGGTTCGGAGCCGACGGAGAATGGTTTGAATGGCTCTGAGGATGTTGAGATGGGAGAGGATACGGCAGGTGCGCCTACATCCTCATTCAACGCCAGTAAGGATCGGAAAGGTGACGAGAAGATGACTGTTGTAGTGCCCCCTACCAAGGGTTCGAGGTTATCCGGCGATAAAGGTCAGGACCAGGAAGGTGATGTCGCAATGGAAGGTGCGGAGGGCGATGAGTCCCAGAAGCCCGAGCCAGAGATTGATCCCAGAGCCAAGGCCATCCAAGGTTGGTGTTCCTGTATATCGTCATGCGGTATGATGGGAGCTTGTTAACGACCCTGCGTTCTTTTTAGACATCAAGACCAACTTTACCCTTCTCGAGCGAGCCGTCGCCCATTTCGACCCCAGATTTACCCTCCGTGTCTTGCGGTCGATATCTTCGATGCGCAAGCATATCACATCTGATGTACTGGCAGAGGTCCTTGTAGAGAGCTATCCCCCATCGAGTCCCACCGCATCCTTCTTACTTGAAGCTATCGGCGAAACTGGAGCTTTCGAGAGCGCGGTGGCTAGCTCCAAGATGGACGTCGAATCGGAGAAGACCAAGTCAAGTTCCAAAGAGATTCTGCCAGAGATCGATACTTATCTGTCTATACTCGTTCAGATCTACCTCTACGACAACAAGGAGATCCACCGAGGTGCTAAGTTTTCGACGAGCTTAATCGAGCGTCTGCGAACTATTAACCGCCGCACTCTCGACTCTCTAGCAGCTCGCGTATATTTTTATTACTCCCTCTTCTTTGAGCAGATTGCTCCTCTTCCTCCGTCTCCTGCTGCCACGGTTACGACGATTCGCCAGCCATTGCTTGCAGCTCTCAGGACGGCCGTGCTTCGCAAGGATGTTGACACCCAAGCTACCGTTATGACATTGCTTCTGCGCAACTACTTGTCCACGTCCCATATTTCACAAGCAGATCTGCTTATCTCTCACAACCGTTTCCCACAGTCCGCATCGAACAATCAGATTGCCCGGTACTTGTACTACCTGGGCCGTATCCGTGCTATCCAATTACAGTATACTGATGCTCACGGTCACCTGATCGGCGCTACTCGAAAGTCACCCTCCAGCCACAGTGCGCGTGGGTTCTATCAGGCCTCTCATAAGTTGCTCGTGGTGGTAGAGCTTCTCATGGGAGACATCCCCGACCGTGCGATCTTCCGTCAGCCTGCTCTGGAACGTGCCATGCACCCTTACTTCCTGCTTGTCCAAGCCGTGAGTGTGGGTGACCTGGATGGCTTTTTGAGCATTGTAAATACGCACAGTACGACATTCCGTAAGGATGGTACGTACACCCTTATTCTGCGCTTGAGGCAAAATGTTATTAAGACCGGGATCCGGATGATGTCGCTGTCTTATTCTCGCATCTCCCTGCGGGACATTTGCCTCCGCCTGGGGCTGGACAGTGAGGAATCAGCGGAGTACATCGTTGCTAAGGCGATCCGGGATGGTGTGATCGAGGCCACTCTGGACCATGAGCGAGGATTTATGAAGAGTAAGGAAGTTGGAGATATCTATGCGACCAGAGAACCTGGCGAGGCATTCCACGAACGCATTAGAGCTTGCTTGAGTCTTCACGACGAAAGCGTCAAGGTTAGTTCTATCCTGACTCATTACTCTGTATCTGTCCTTGTAAAATGGATTAGGTAGAACAGCTACTCACATTACGTACTTGATAGGCTATGAGATTTCCCATGAACCAGCACCGCCTAGAACTGAAGAGTGCACAAGAGGCCCGGGAGCGCGAACGGGAACTGGCCAAGGAGATCCAGGATGGTGATATGGATGATGAGGATGCTGGCGCTGATTTCGACGCCATCTAATGGTTACGAAAACTATCACACGGCGATGTAGAATCCTGCCATATGTTGGGACTAGGGCCAGATGGTCAGGGTCTGATGGGTTTCAATTATTGTGTTTTATCTGCAAATCTGTTGTTTCGGGTGTGTAGGAGGGGAATGTGCAGGATTGAGCTTTGCCGGCGTGATGTTCCCTGTCTCCTATATTCTTACCAAACCATTTCTTTTGTGCAATAGGGCACGTTCATTTTGTAGATGTTGTCCGATCAGCTCGTCCATTCTGGTCTTGATGGGCATGTGGGCCTAGATATCATTGGTAATTTCCATCCATATTCTAGACTAAGATTTTCTCTTTTCCCCTTTTTTTTGTTTTTATTTTTTTTTTAATTTTTTTTTTTCTTTTTATTGCCTAGTTCTCTTTCTTTTCTCTTGCTCCGTGGGTACAGAGGGAACTTGTCTGCCATGATGATGGAGAGGCGGATGTAAAGGCCGCTGTTAACATCTGCTTTCAGCGATCCGTTCCGGCCCGAGCCAAACTCCGTCGGCCAGTGAGCAGAGCTCAGCTAAAATCTTCGGCCGGCTGATATTTGCGGACTTCCTTAACTACGCGGTCTCTCACCCCAACAAGCTCCTCCTTCTTCGACTTACGTTCTTTCCAGCTTCCATTCCCCATTTGTATTATAGTTATATTGTCTCCTACTCTACATTTTAATTAACATCTGCCAATTAGCGTCTCTTGAGCATGAAAGCTCGAGCGGTCCCGGCCTCTGGCCTCGTCCTTCCATCACGGGTCACGCCCGCGACATCAATATGCTGGCAATGCCTCCGCAATGACCTTATTTCGATCCAAAGCAGTTCGCAGACGCGAGCATATCATCCTACCCGACGGAAATCCGCTTCTCCGTTTGGCGCCGCCGTCACCGCCGCCCAGACTCTCTTCAAAGGACTCCCAAAAGCCCCTCCAGGGATTTCAGTAGATCCCTTGAGGATCGTGGGTAAGGAGCTCAAATTTTTGACGAAAAATATTCGCCAATTGTTGGGATCAGGCCACCCTACGCTGGATAAGGTGGCCAAATATTACACCAAGAGCGAGGGCAAGCACATGCGTCCGCTTCTGGTGTTGCTGATGTCCCAAGCAACTGCGTTGACTCCCCGGCACGGTCGATGGAGCTCTGCACCGTCCTATACAGTGAACGATCCCATCAGCTCCCCGTCCGTTCTTGCGGATACCAATCCTGATTTAAATCCGCTTGTATCTTCCGCGGAAGCCAAATACGACTTCTCTGGCGACGATAATATCCTGCCCACTCAACGACGACTCGCCGAGATCACAGAACTCATTCATACCGCATCATTATTGCACGACGATGTTATCGACAATGCTGTAACCCGCCGGTCATCCAGCTCTGCTAATCTTCAATTCGGAAACAAGATGGCCGTGTTAGCGGGCGACTTCTTGTTGGGGCGTGCATCCGTTGCTCTGGCACGCCTGAGGGACCCTGAAGTCACCGAGCTGCTGGCCACCGTTATTGCCAATTTAGTGGAGGGAGAATTCATGCAATTGAAAAATACCGCTTCCGACGAAAAGAACCCCGTCTTCACGGATGAAACCATCTCTTACTACCTGCAGAAAACATACCTTAAGACTGCTAGTTTGATAAGTAAATCGTGCCGTGCGGCTGCGCTACTTGGTGATAGCACTCCTCAGGTCGTCGAAGCTGCGTATGCATATGGACGCAACCTGGGACTGGCATTTCAGCTAGTGGATGACATGCTGGATTACACCGTTAGTGATGCTGAGTTAGGCAAGCCGTCAGGGGCGGACTTGGAGCTGGGTCTGGCGACTGCCCCGCTCCTGTTCGCTTGGAAGCAGAATCCTGAGTTGGGACCGCTGGTTGGTCGGAAGTTCAGTCGGGAAGGCGATGTGCAACGGGTATGTGTTCCGAAATCTAATGTGAGGTGTTGGAAGGAAGTGACTGACGACGATTGACCTCTAGGCCCGTGAACTTGTTTATCAAAGTAACGGTGTTGAAAAAACTCGTGTTCTGGCCCAGGAGTATGCTGACAAGGCTAAGGCCGCGATTAGCAGCTTTCCCGACAGTGAAGCCAAGGATGGCCTCCTTCAAATGTGTGAGAAGACGATGAATCGGAGGAAGTAGGGGGCGATGTACACGGCATCGTTCTTTTGCGTCTGACATCGCGGTGGGTGGATGTCTAGGTGTCGTTGCGCCAACTGTATCCTACTTCCGGCATTATAATTGATGTCCTTTGTATCACTACAATTGTTTTTGTACCATTGCCTATTTCTGCCTCTTTTCTCAATACTTGACGCGTCTGTTCGATTCAATGACAGTATATTTAAGTGTCATGGATACTTGGGAGAGGGCCTACTGCTTTTTGAAATGAATGAACTGTATATAGATCTAGATTATATAAGGTAAATTAGGTTGTGGAAACTGAAGGCTCTCTATACATTGTTCCTGCGAAGGTCATAAAAGCTCAACTTAGGGAAAATGGGACACCTGTAAATACTATGATTTTGGTTAATTTTCCCCGTAGGTCATCTGACCAAGTGATACCACGTTTGTTGCATCGGGGTTGCAGGAAGTTTCAAAAATATTACCTTAGTACTAGTAGTGTGGTATTGATTTCTCCGGCGCTAATGCTACTTACTACTAAGTTGTACAGTACCATTACTGCCACTCTATGGAGTATAAACAATACAAATCATGTGTGTATTGTCGTTACCGCAGTCATGTGCTATTTGAAATGAACAAAGATGCAAACAACAACTTCTTGGGAGATGTAGCCGTCTCTTAGGTCAGCAGACCCACCCGCCATTCGGCGTGTTGGTCTGCCTCACCTCAACGCAAATTCCCACTTCAACGCAAAATTTGAA
>NW_022475573.1:0-38957 GCF_009193585.1 Aspergillus caelatus
TTTGAATGTAGGTGTTGTGATTGAAGACATGACTCACGGGGGTTTTTATTTACTCATTCGTGTGAATGGAGCTTTGTGAGTCATGTATGCGATGTTGTGAGTCGTTCTAGAAGAAATTCTGTTTTTCTTATTTTTCCTTTCTAACATCATTTAGCTGCGGGCGATCAATTGAGAGTGTGGGGCATCCAGAAAGAATCCCAACCTACGGAGTGTACTAACTAGTAGTCCGCGATATTATATATGATCTATATTGATTAGGTTATTATTCTAGATTTAGTTGTAGAAAACTATTGCTCACTATGATAATAAATGACCAACATCAATTCTCTACATAATGGGTATATCAGAAACAACACCAAACCCTTCCTCCGCCGTAGTCCATGCCACAAGACAATAAATAAGGGAAAAATGAAAGGTAAAAAGATCAGCACTTCATCGATCACAGATACAGTTGCATTCCGCAACCGGGCAGACCCTATGCTTCATGAACCACTCTTGGGCATGGTGCGCATGGAATCCGTGGTTACAGTTGATACAGAACACGATGAATCTTCGCATCATCTCCGCTTGGGTAGGCTTTCCGGCCTGCTGTCCAGCATCAGCGGCGAGGCACGCTTTCGACATTGGGTCTGGAGACCCCAGCCAGAAAGTACAGACACCGCATCGGGGCATATGCCGACCGCAGCGTGGACAAACCATTCCGGACATCGCCGACGTGCCCAGAGGGTTCCCCGGGGTGGGGTGGACGACCTCGCCCGTGGTAGATGGTGAAAGCTGAGAGGAGGCATCGTGTTGGGTAAGTGGTCGGGTACAATAATTGCAAGTCAGACTGACTTGTTGTCGCGGTGGCTCAATCAATTTTCTACCGTCCCAGGTGACGGCGAATTTGCGGGAACCGACATCGAATCGTGCTCGTTCCAGCTGCAGCTTCCAGGAATTAATCTGCCAACGGTACGTTTCGCGCCATGCTTCAAAGCGGGCTCTATTCGGGTTGTTATTAATGAAACGTGGGACGGCGTGGCTCATGGCAAGGACCGGTGTTTGCACGTCGTTGAATTTCCTGATGTATGATTGAAAAAGGTCCATAGCGGAAGGCCCCAGTCCTGTTAGCACGATGCCTTCAATATCTCCCTGAAGGATGGCTTCGGCGGTCATTTCGTTTATATACTCGGTCAGCTCATCGTCGGGCAGCCAACGCACAGCAACCT
This sequence comes from Aspergillus caelatus, assembly GCF_009193585.1. Classification (NCBI taxonomy): domain Eukaryota; kingdom Fungi; phylum Ascomycota; class Eurotiomycetes; order Eurotiales; family Aspergillaceae; genus Aspergillus; species Aspergillus caelatus. The sequence continues at coordinate 1,209 of NW_022475573.1, forward strand.
CAATTCGATACTTCAATGGAAGCGTGGTTTCCTGGATGACAGAGTTCCAGTCCCCTTTGCTCACAAGTGCCAAGATCGCTCGTGCATATGGGTCTGTGAGTTCTTTGGCAATCTCTGCGCAGGTGTCCTCCCAATCTGGGTCAGTGTCACCTTTCGCTGCACCAGCAATGGCCATGGCAAGCAGCTTATGTGCTTGAGTGGGCCGGTGGCTTCGCAACGCTAAGTAGGCCAATTTAGCCTCATCCTGAAAGACAGCCAGAGCTGCTGCTTTAGTATGCTGGCTATCGGCTGACAACGTTTTGACGAGTTCTTCTAATTCACGGTGAGTCTGAGCTGCGCCGCAGAGTCGGAGGCAGAGCCTGCGATGCTCTGGATAATCTGTCTCACAGCCCCTGATCTCAGGGAGATTTAATTGTTCTCGAACTAAATTGACGATTACCTTACTGATATCAGGTCTGGCATCGGGTTCGAGGTGCCGAGTTTCCAGAGTTTCGCCTGCAGAACGTAAGTTATGTACCGTAGGAAAATAGCCCACGCCCTGAGCAAATGTAATACACACCTAGATCATTGTTCCAAATGTCATACACTCCCACATAATTTAGATCTAGGCCGTTTGCAATCATTGAGTCATTAGATGAGTCATTGCGCCTGCCTATTTAGAATATTAGTACATGTGTATCATAAAATCCAATATCCAACTCACGTTCAATCCAACTCCAGCAACCTTGCAGGCGAGGATCATCAGCGAGTATCTTCCGGTTTCGGGCTGCATCAAATAAATACCCCTCTTTACAACGAAGTCTGTTGATAGTCAATAAGGTCAAAGCCTCCTCGGCTGTAATCGGATTGCCTGAAGCTCCTAGAGACAGAGCATGTTCCCGAGCCTCACGACTAGATAAAGGCTTCGTGGGACGACTTTCACGCGGTACTTCCTGAACATCGTGGCCTGGTAAAATACGTTCACGAAGGTCTTCAACCACTTCAGAAACGCGCAGCCCTTGACTAGGCAGAGGGCTTATCGTTCGGAAATCTGCGTCGTCGCCAGATGTGCCGCGTATCAACAAGCCTTGGGATGAGAGTCGTACAGGAGGTGATGGCGGTTTTGTTGTAATAATGTTGACCTGGCCATTGCCCGATAGCGTTAAGGCAGTAGGTTCATTGGTGGGACTCATATTCAGGAAATCGAAGGATACGATCCTTTCCGACTCCGGATAGCCTCGTGTCGGATGATTGAATGGGCTGGAAACATCCCGCACATACTTTGTGTATATCTGCTCTGGATAGTTCTTCGAAGATCCTTGGCCCAAAGTCTCATCCATTGACGAGCGATATTCCTCTGACAAGTATTCTTTGACAACATCGTAAGTTTTGAAGTGGCCGGTATTCGCAAGAACACCTAGACATCCCCTCTTTGTTTTCGAGAATCGCAGACTCCAGATGGTTGACTTGGGAGCGATGACATTCTTGAACTCAAGCGCAGGTCCCGGCTGTCCGGTCTCAAGAGTGTTTGCTGGACCTACACTAGGAGTCGTATATCGAGAACCTACACGTCGATCCCAGATACAGATAGTAGGATCATTAGAGGTAAGGCACGATGCAATGTAGTTCTCGTCCAGCCAGTCAATAGCCAAACCATGAACACATCGAGTCGGAAACTGCAGCGACGGATTGCCAGGTCCCTCTTTACAAACCAATTAGACAACGGCGGCACGTAGAGTAGGAGACAACAAACCCACCTCGAAGATCATAAATTCTGACATACTGGCCCTTCACACCAGCCACTAGTGTGTCAGGTTGATCCCTGAAGAACTTCACACTGGTGATCGGTTCCGAACTAGCCAGCTTCCTCAGTGGCTCCACAGCCCCCTTCCCCCCTCTCATAGCGAGCCGCTGGTTGACATCCCAGACATTGAGGCAAAAATCATTTCGCACGCGATCTAGGCCAGCAGCCAGTAATCCGTGCGTGCTGAACGCGACAGCATTACAGTACCGCTGGTGACGAATTGGAAACGAGAACGATTCCTGGGACCCGCTGCCCAGGCGCAGAATAGTGGCGTCTCCGGACGACTGGCCGACAGCGACGAGCGATTCATCAGCGGGCGACCAGTCGAAGGCTCGGAATGCCGGGACCTTGGTGTGAGCAGCAAGCACCTCATGTTCTAGATTTTGGCCGTCGAAGGACGTCACCCTGCACAGGCGGAATGCCTTTCCTGCCACATCCACCGAGAGAAAGCGCTGTTCCGCCGTGGTTGACGATGGCGACCAGCGAATCGCGGTCTCCATCTCTTCTCCTATTTATTGTTTTGTGGTTTGGTTCGTCTTTGTGTTCGTCCAGGCTGTCGTAGAATAGACACGACCAGCTGACTGGTCGCCTACCTAATCTAAGCGGGATGTACCTATCTGCAGCGCCCAGCAGTGATCCATGCTCTTACCAGCTTGTACAACTGGTAAGTCAAGCACCGGGCTGCATAGCGACAATTGCGAAATGCAATGTCAACGGCAAAGTGGATTCGAGTTCCGGCGCACAGCCTCTGACGAGTAGTATGAAACCTTCAATTAGATCCGCAGTTCCCTGGGTTAGTTAATGCGTAAGGTACAATCTAAGCGCGTCATTGGACACAGCCCAGCCCTGATTGGCTACCGTCGGAATCTGGAGATTATCCGGGCCGATAGATGATCCGCCGGTATTTTTTTGTAGTTTCATTATTTTCTCTCTAGAGTTCAACTGCACTGGAACGAGAAGAAAAGAAACAAAGTTCAGTTTCAGCCGCACATAATGCCCCGAGACAACTCCAGATCACAGTCACCCGTCTCCCGGCCCTCTGGCGACAGGCATTATCGGGACCGCAGCGACCCTCCTAAACGTAAACACAATTCCGACGAAGCATCGCACCAGCCTTACAGAAAGAAGGTCCAGCTGCCAAAAAAGGAACACCAGTACCCTTCCGTCAACGAATTGAAGAAGCGCATTCGCGATGTCAAACGTCTTTTGAATCGAGTGGATCTCCCGGCAGATGCACGCATTGTGCAGGAGCGTGCCCTCGCTGGTTACGAGAATGATCTAGAGGAGGAAGAGAACCGACGGGAGCGGTCGAAGATGATCAAGAAATACCACTTTGTTCGATTCTTGGGTATGTTGCGTCTAATGTCGTGATACTGTTCTTTTCAAGGTTATAAACTAATTTTTCACCAAATGACAGATCGCAAAACCGCTTCCAAAGATGTCAAGCGCCTCGAACGTCGCCAAAAGGAGGTTTCAGACTCCGGTCTAGACTCCGCAGCCAAAGAACAGAAACTCGCCGCTCTTGCGCAAAAGCTCCGTGTCGCTCGTGTCAATTTGAACTACACCATCTACTACCCTCTAGCGGAGAGATATGTCGCTCTATACGCTGATGCGAAGAAGAAAAAGGATCAGGCGAAGGATGGAGACAACGATGAAGACGGCGATGCAGGCTATACACTTGTTCATGTGAATGCTGCTGATAAGCCAGCTATGTGGCACACCGTGGAGAAGTGTATGAAGGACGGAACCCTCGAACTTCTGCGCGACGGAAAATTGAAGAACGGAGAGTCTGGTACTGAAACAAAGAAGAAAGCCAACATGGACAAGAAGAAGACCGGTGTTCGTGATTCTGCGCGGCACAAGGACACCACGAAGACTAGCGTCAAGCCGCAAGGAAGAGAGGACAAGAAAGCGAAGGACTCGAGAGGATCTTCTTCTAAGAACGATAGTCGCTATACCCGGGCACGCCAGAGCTCACCCGACGACAATGGCGATGAGAGCGACGGGGGTTTCTTTGAGATGTAATCGCTATGGAGAGGAAGTGGTGTATCAGGTATTGTTGCATTTTCAGGAGTTGGTTCGTGTCGGTTATTCTGTCTTTAACCTCCTTCAAGCTGTCTTTCAAAAAGCATCTTTTTTACGTCGTATGCGATACCCAACGTTAAGACTGGGCCATTGACCTGCTCAGTTCATTGTATGTACCTAGTGCAGTTACGCTATTACAATTGAGGACATGATTATAGAAGTAAGACGTTGATAAGAAAAATGTTGAATCTAAGTGACCGCTAAAATCAACCCTAACCTAAACAACAGACTCCAAATTTCTCCATTCCCTTCTAATGAATAGACCAAGAAACAGATATTCCAAAGGATAGAGGGGATTGGTAGGTTACAAAAAAGGACGTCAAGCATATGTCCTGAGCCCCAATCGTACACCAGGCCAATCAAGAATATACTTGCGTGGATGTCAAAAGGGCTGGTGTGGGAGGGAGAGAGAGAGAGAGAGCCAGTACGAAACAAGTTCGCTATAGGCTAAACTTCCAGCGTAGATAAGCACACTTATCCAACTGCTTGCACAAATTCATACATTCATGTCTCATAGCATACTCTGTGCCTGGAGATATGCAATTCAGTTCACCACATTGCCAGCATTGTTCAGCTGCCAATTTTTAATCGGAAAGCACAATGGCAAACGCATTCAACAAGGTTGCCAGAACCTCGTAGCTGAAAGAGTGAGTTTTCACACACGGAGACATCTTTACAAGCACACTTGTAGATGCTTTGTGTTCAATGTGAAGACTAGGTAAAGAAAAGAAGAAGAAAAGTAAAGAATGACTTCCTCACATGACGAGACAGGACCCACCACTGTGTGCTCTCCTGCGTCTTCCCCCAAGGGCGGAAATGCCCCCAGCACCATAGGCGTCGTCACCTTCGTCGTCAGCATTGTAGATTCTCTCGGCTTCACGAGCTCGACGCCGTCTTCTTCTAGCACCAGCACCTGCCGCGCCTGCTTCTTCTGTAGCCATCATGTAATCAGCCCATTTCCGATCTAGACGGTTTGCGGCAGCAAGATCCCCTCTCAGGACTCGCTTGTTATGCTCGTTCACAGTCATCTGCCAGCCATAGAAACATTTGAGCTGGATGATCTCGTTGGGGTATACCGAAGGCTGTGGTGGGGGCGTGATAGAGGATGTAATTAGTGTCTTCGTATCTGTCGATCCGTGAGGTATAACAGCCTGTGCTACAACTGATATAGCCGATGTAGCTTGTAACGACTTGCGAGAACGTGGAACATAGGCATTGCTCGAAAGAACCTCTTTTACACCAGCCCAAGTAACGTTGGCACAGTCGAATATAACCAAGCGCAAACCAACACGAGGTAGGTCTTCACCGTAACCTCGCTTGCGGACACGGTAGCTGGCTTCCATCAAAGTAAGGTCGGAAACTCGAGTGTTATCCATTTCAACAGAGCGGAGAGAAGGGCAGTTCTTCATAACTTGAAGCATCCCAGGGTCACCGAGGGCTTCACAGTAACTAATGTTAAGGTGTTCTAGGTGTTCGGCGCACGGCGCCTTTGCGATTTCTAGGAGGGTGCTATTGGTGAGCCTTTCGATGTCCTCAATGTCAAGATGGGTTAGGCGAGGCGTGGTACGGATGACAGCGATAACAGAGTCGTCGCTAAGTTCGGTGCACTGAGAGAGCTGCAGGCCCTCGAGGTAGGGAACATTGTAGGCGAGACTTTTCACTCCATTATCTGTCAAATCATGACATTGATGCAGATCCAGGTGTTTCAATTGCCGAGGAGGTACAATGGGTCGATCGAGAAGCACATCCATTTCGGGATCAATGCCGTGCACGAGAACCTTCAAGCACTCATCAGTAATATCAGTGCGACTGACAATCAGGCGTTCCAAGGTATTTCGTTTGAATAGTTCCAGCGCAAACTCCTCATCATCGAAGCCGCGAATTTCGCTGGCTCCCAGGTCTTTCAACTTCGGGCATTCCTTAATGATTCTCTTCAACCCATTTGTATTCACGCCCGAACACCAAGACACATTCAGAATTTCAAGCTGTGGGCATGATTGAGCAATGATCTTCATGGCCGAATTCGTTACACTGCTCAATCCCGAGACATTGATGTACTCCAAACGAGGATTTCGTAAAAGGAAATAATGCATGGAAGTCTTATCGATACGGCATCCCTCCAGGGAGAAATTAACAACGTTCCGGCACAAGTCGGTAATGCGCTTGCCTTCAGATTTCCATTTCTCTCGCAACTGAACGCAACCGCGGAGGTTAAGATCCCGGACGAATGGGCCGCCAGATGCGATGATCTTCACGAGACCATCACTAGGGATATCGCGATAGTAATCTGTAGTGTCAATTGCAGCCCACAACTGCCCATCAAAGCACATCTTGTTCCAGGCTTTGGAGACGACAGAGCAGCGGACAATTTCCCGGGGAGTTAAATGGCTAAAGATCAGCATTCTGAGCTCTCCGGGCATGCTTCCCCAGAAATCGAAGGCCTTCTTGGGCTTCGATGCGGGCTGAACGACAGCAGTTTCCTGGATCACATCGGTACTTCCTAGCGGCGATCCAAGGGAACCTGGTCTCAGCTCGGTCGGCACAGGGACTGACCTTAACTGAGCAGTATTTGGTGAGTCGGACCCAACAAGGCGGATTCGAGCATTTCCCTCATGTTCTTCCACTGGGCCAGCCTGACCAGAAGTCATTGGGCGCACATTCAATCCACCATAGAGTTGCGATGAGCTTCCGTTACCGAGGCAAGGATTATACGCGGAATGTCCTAGCGAGACACAGGACAATGAAGCTTTTCCATCTCGGCGGTAGCCAGTCGAATGGGAGCGGCCGCGCTTCAGACTGGGGCTCGATGAGATGCGTTGGAGGCTTTGCAGCAATTTATGTCGTCCTTTGAGTTTTGGAGGTTGATCCAAGGGTATCTGGCCTGCTGAAGAGGCCGGACTCACCGGTGAGGCTACTCCAGATACAGGAGTAATCCTGTCGGTACTTGTAGCAGCCATGGTGTATATGGCGTATATAAATACCAGAGCCTCTTTCAGTCCAGCAGGTGTTTTGAGCTCTTTCCGAACACTACTAGATTGAAGATGCCCCTGAATATGTAAAACCTAAACAGTCGACCAAAATGAGATTCTATCAACGACGGGCGCAAACTCGCGCAAAAGTCAACCAGTGATTTGGGTTTTAGATCGTGGTCATAGTGACGGTTTCCAAGGCCGGTTCCCGAAGTATATTGTTTTGGATGCAATGGCAGCACGATGTCAACGCCAAAAAGTCCGTTCCAGCGGATATGAAGGCCGCAGGGTGAAGCAAAGGGTGAGAGGGACAGAGTATAACACAAATAAGAAAGAATGAAGGTCACCAAGAAAAGAGGAAGAATCAAGGGACAGATAGCGTTGTGGTTTTTCTCGGCTAAGATCTGTAAGAATTGTACCATGGGACCTCCGGACCGCGTAACCCGGGGGGCTCGGTCAGTGCGGGAAACCCCAGTGTACGGACGTCGTCGTTGGAACTGAAGGAATAGAAAAGCCTGGGTCTGTATAGGTACGTCACTTGGGCATCATCCACACAGTTAATGAACAGCCAAAAATCGAAAACGGACAACTGTGATGCAAAAGGGCCTTGAAGAGAAGCAAAAAGGGGGAGAGTATCTGGTCAGTTGGACAATAAGTCGAGAATCTTGTACGGTCGGAGTGTCACTTCGGTCAGCCGACTTTACTGGCAGTTCTTTTACCGTACGATTGAGCCACACCTCCACTGCTGGTTTTCTACGTAGGTGGTAAGCCCATTTCACACCCGACCTGTCAAAAACAAGGGCCCCGCCTTTAGGTTACCCACCGGTTTTCTGGTGGTGTATGCATGAATACCTACTTTACAGTACTCAGTACAGTTGCTTGCTCTCCGCCACCACAAGGCTCCCCTCCACAGACTTATCGGATCCCTTATCGATTAACGATAACCCGAGACCTGCCCCACTTGGCGTCTCTATTCCATGCAAAGTGGGGGGCGCTTTACATACAGTACTGGATTAAGGAAAACTGTATTTTAAGATTGGGAATCCTCCACGACTGTTACTCTATAGAAAAAGAAAGTAAGAACTGTCTCGAAACATTTAAGACATAATGGACAACATGGAAGGTATAAAAGAGCAATCAATCCTGGAAAGCAACATCAATAACATACATACCCAGGTAAGGAGTCACATACCCCGTGTCTTCAAAAACAAGAAAGTTCCTCTATTACAATCCAACGTGTTCATATGTACCTGCTACTAGTAGTATGTACTAAAAAGTGACAGCGCTCGGGCACTACTACTATTGCTAAGTGCCGGTTAACCTATCCGTACCAGGAACAAATCCGTTGTATGGAAGAGTACAAGAAAAAAAAAAAAAAAAAAAGGAAAAAACTCACAGTCCACCTAGGTACAAAGATCCAATAGGTGATTGAAGTACCCACTCAACCACAATTCCTCCCTAAAGCAGACTCCAGCATCCATCACCGTCGTACCCAATAACGCCTCAGTAAGACCGCGACCCAGCCACGGAATACCATCAACCACAGTGGAGCAGTCAACAGCACACTTGAGTGTCTTTAAATCTCTCACGGTCTAAGACAGGAAACAGGGAAAACTGTCCGGCCCTCCAACAAGGTGCGTGACCATGGTACTGGATGTGCATGGAGCACCAAGGAATTCGATGGGAATACATCCCATCATCTACAATTTCACCAAAGAGAAACAATAATAAAATAAGAATAGAGAAAAGAAGAGGGGAAAAAAAAAAAGTCTCTGAGACATTGGGAACCACTCAGGTACTGTACGGTATAGAAAAGTATGTGCCTGGGCCGAAGTGGTCTTGTTTGCCTCCCACATGGGCGAAGACAACGCCACCCTGCGGGGAATCTAACGGCGACTCAAACCCATTCATCTTGCTTTCCGGCCAAGTCGTTGTACTCAGCTAGTAACGATGCGAGTCATTTAGAATTCACAGTACGTACCACTGTCTGTCTCATTGTTGGGTTGGATATTACGGGATCCATGTGGCTGAGACTCATAGATAGAAATAATAAAATAGTTGGATGGATTGGCTGCCAAGTCTTATGTTTGAAATTTGTTGGTGATACCTACTAGGGTACCTGCTGTACTCTGTACGGAGTAGGCCTTGCTTTCTTTTTGTCGTTTTTCTTTGCCCAGTCACACTGAGGATCTGACATATCAGCTTACTTAGGTTATCTTATCTTATCTCATTACTTGCGTAGTAGTATTCTCATCCGAGACAGGAATAGAAGTCAAGGAAGCAAAAAGAAACCCCATAGTCCTCACTCCACCCCCCTTACCTTACCCTAGTACGGAGTACACACCTCCTCATAACGACATTCCTCACAATAACTGCCTAATATGCACGAGGACATCAGCAGTTTGCCAAGGAAGCAAGGGAGCGAGGACACATTCGACCATCGAGACCTAAAACACCTTAAAAAGTGGTCCGTTCTCCAGCCCAATATCCACCACAGAAACGACTGGATGGGAGCTCATTGAAAAGAGTAACTTGGCCGGAACGATTAATAAACTCCGTCAAGTAACGTGGTAAACTAAGGTAGTAGTCAATGTTTCTCTATACATGGCGTCCGGGGCTTATTACGAGCAGTTATTCCCCCGCTTTTTTTAACACCCCGCACTTTCGGAATGGCGATGAATTTTCTATTCTATTATCTTTTTTGTTTTTGTTTTTGTTTTTGTTTTTCGTTTCGTTCTGTTTTGTATTGTTCCATTGTGGAAATTGGGGGAAGGACGTTTCATTCCGCGTACGACAGTTAGGTTGGCTGCATGTGTAACTAACTTTTAACTTTGGGGGTTGGTGACATGGGTCAACATGAGTGGTTGGGCCTCGCGGCTTACACAGACCCTGGTCCATATACAAGAGAATGAATGCTCTACCGGTGTACTTGTAACCTACGGAGTACTCCGTTTGCAATTGTGGCTTTACATGGAATCGTTGCAGATTGGAGGGATTTTATCCGCTTCATATCTAGCCAAGTAAAACTCAATTCTGATATGGGGGTATCTCAGCCTCCTTTTTGCCTCTATAGTTAATTTCTTCACTATGCTCTTGCTGTCTCTCTTTGTATTCTTCTTCTCTCTGTATTGTTGCTTGTTTGTAGCGGATGGTCTCCACCGTATCATCCATGTACTTCATCTTTCCAAGACATCATGTATCATGCAGCCTCCCGGGCTCCTGCCTCTATCATGTCTGGTCATAAGAGCTATCACATTCAAATCATTGACACGCTTTCCGTCATGTATATTAGCCGATGGCTTAAAAGCATACGAGAAAAAGTAGAGACGAATGGAAAGTAAATGATCGCCGTGCTCTCGAAGAACACCCTCATATATAATCTTTTGAGGTTTCCCTCCATGTTCATGGCCAAATCGCATGCCACGTATCATGCGTGGCCCTTAGGTATCAAAATGGTTCTATTCGCTGTCAGTCATCCATGGATGCTCTATAACCTCGGTGATGGTGAGACGGTTGTCGACGTCTCGGTCGAGCATCCGCCTGATCAAGTCAATGCAGTCCTCCGAAAACGGCAGGAATGGGATTCGAAGCGGGTGGTCCAGAATCTCATCGACGTTATAGAATGGGTTTTCTTTGTAAACAATTGTGTAAAGAAGAATACCAAGAGCCCAGATATCTTGCTCTTTACCTCGGTAGGATTTGCCTTGTAGGACTTCCGGCGCCGCATAGTCTGCTAAGATCAGCATAATTTTTGCGGGAGAACCCATTGAGAGTGACTCACCAATCGTTCCCACAAAGACATCAAACGGCCCATTTTTAATGTAAGCGGCACTTCCGAAATCGATCAGCTTGATCCTGCCTTCCCCATCGAGAATCACATTTTCATCCTTGATGTCACGGTGAACGACCAAGGCTTTCGTGTGAAGGTGGTGGATAGCATCGACAACCTGCCGGAAGATGTTTCTGCACTCGGATTCGTCCATGTTCGCTTTCAATTCTATGTAGTCAAAGAGATCCATACCAGGGAGCCCATGTGGCATCATCTCGATATAATAATTGATATCATCCTCGAAAAACCCTTCCATTTCCACAATATTGGGGTGTTTGAAACCATCCCGCCGAAGGTAATCCAGGACGTGGATTTCTAGCGGGACCGTACCTAGGCGGCGGTCGCGAGTCCAAGTATCCACAAGAATCCTCTTCTTCGTGACATACTTTAATACCACCTTCTTGGTGGCATTTTTCTTCAGACGGGCAAGTTTCACTTCCCCATATGCCCCTTGGCCCATCTCTTCAATAATCACATAGTCGGTAATTGTCCTTTTCTTGGGAGGCTCCTTGGCGTTCACAGGCTTTACCTCTGGTACAGGCTGGACAGGTTTGTCAGTGAGCGGTTCTGATGCCGCCTCACTAAGCTGCTGGCTCAATGTCGACGTCGGTATTCGGGTCTCCACGGACGTCTGCTCCGTGTTCAAGGGTGATAAATAGGGAGTCTTTGCCGACCGTAGGCTGGATGCCGGAACAACTGAGGGGCTTCTCACTCGAGGGGGCTCGGCCTGGGGTGGAGAAGAGAGACCCGCGGCATGGATCTGCCTCGAGTACGTGACCCATAGTGCATAAACTAATTCAGCTACGGCGAAAGTGTCATCATTCTCGGAGTCGGCATCGCCGTCGTTAGACGGACTTTGCTTGTCCTGCTTTGGGAATATCGTTCCGCTCTTGACCACGCGCAGCTGAACATCAACAGTAATCGTTGAGCCATCACGATGATTGGCAGTGAGGCCATTAGGTTCGAGAAAGACTGAGGCAACGTTGGCTTTCCCTTCCCGAAGGATTGACAGGGTTCGTGCCCTTCGGAAGCTAGGTTCAGGGATCACAATTCCATCCTCTAGAGATACATTCTCCTCCTCAGTAAGCACGTTCAAGTACTCATCAAACCCGGGGATCAGCTCGTTAACATGTAGTCCCTCCGGTCGCTCATGGCCAAATAAGGCTGCAGAAAAAGCTGAGTTCGAACTGATCACTTTCAGCGTCGACGATGCGAGCACCATCATGCCGGCAACATGTGGAAAGCTTGATATCCGCAAACTATTCGAGCTTGTGTCTTTTGCAACTGTGACTGGGAAACAAGTCCCCGCAGTGGTCTGCGCAGCGAAATGCTTTAACTCACAAAGCTTCGCCAAACCTTGATCAACCGAGCCTTCTAAACACTCTTTAGGAAGACGGGGAAGAATGTCCGTGATCGGTTTGCCGAGCATGACCACGTCCCGGCCCCAGAATCTGTCGGTATCCCCATCGGTCTCTGTAATATTCCAGGACTTGTCGCAACGGATGTAAGCGACATCCTCTTGAATATCCTCAATTACCCAGATTAAGCCACCTCGCTTCTCCATAACCCAGACACTTGCAGAACCTCTTGCTCCATTCCGCTTCAGGATCGGAACCACATCTCCGCACAGTAGTACCCCGCGTGACTTGGTAGATGGATGATTGAGAGGCTGCGGCATACGTTTACTGGATCCATAGCCATCGTCAGTTTGTGCCCTTCTTGCTCGAGAAGGCGGTTTACTAAGAAGCTGAGCTGTAACGCCATTTCCCATCCCCATAGATTTGGGATTAACCGGCGTCATGCGGGGTCTCTCTGGAAGCTTGGCCGCAACATCAGTAGAGGGATCCCGTAGCTTAGATTCTAGCCACTGTCTCCGGTCTTCCTGTACGACTTCAAGGATACTTAACTTGCGGAGTTCCGCTTGTGTCACACCAAATATCAGACATGACAAATCATTGGCTGCCAATATGGTCCATGGGGCCCGAGACTCGGTCCTAAAAACGGCCTGTGAAACTGGTGTCCATTTGCTACTATGGGTGTGTAAGACAGGTATCGGGAGGCCAAATCCGAAAGTGGTGCTGGTCGGGGAGAAGGGCTCCGTGGCAGAAAATGGTTGTGCTAGAGTTTCCATCAGCTTGCCCTGAAGGGTACCAGAGCTAACATCCGTGTATGTACGTTTTAAGCTTACGCGCCTGGATGAGGGAGTAGACCTCCTCCCTCTCCGTTGAGTCGACACATGGGGACTGGCTAAGTCGCTCACGGAATCCGCCTGTTCCGTCTTCGGTGCACACCCGTGAGGTAGTTCCTTGATCTCAGCCATCGGACGCTGAGATTCGGAGAAAGCTTTCTCGAAGACATCACCTGTGTCCATGACCGCAGGGCCAGTCATAGGGCCGCGTGAGTAGTTATATCGGTCCTCCCTTCCCAAGACATTCGCCTTTGACAACAGGTCCACGACGCTTTGAACTTCTGCATCACCACTTATGCGAGCCTGCGCATTCACAATTCCGGGACTGTTCGCAGCCCATCCAAAGCGGTCGCGCATGAAGTCTATGGATCTTTTCAGTATGTTCTGACGGCTTTGTAGTAGCTCCTCTGATTGTTGGGAAAATGAGAATGAGTGTAAGGATTCACAAGGGAATCGATGGAGATCCTCTAGGGTATCAGCGTCATTCAACGAGATTCGCGTGGAATATGTCCGTGAGGTTGACCGAGAGCGAGGTGAGGGTGAGTGGCTTCGGGATGTGACAGGAATCAACGATGAAGTCGACATGTTCGGAAGGGTCAAGACTCGTGAGGGTTGGCGGATACGATCCAGGCCCGACGGGCCCAGTCCATGTTCATGTTCAATCAGGGGTGACCTGCAGGGGAAGAATTTTTCTTAGTGTCTCTTGTATTGCTGCAATTGCATCCGGTTCTGGTCAACGCAAGGAGGTGTTTCCCGTCCTTCATCCACGTACCTTGAAAGGTGGTCATAGGACGAAAGGGTTTCCACTGAGCCTCTCATTGAATCATTTGTACGGCCCGGATCAAGTCCCACGAAAGGATCGATCTCCGGCGACTCTGAAAGGGGACCCAGAGGGGACGATAACGGACTTGGTTCGCCTATTCACCAAATACAGTCAGCCGAGTGACTCTCAAACTTCTTTCCGTTTCTTCACTATCTCAGAAGAAGACAGAGGGGGGAGGGGAAGAAAAGAAAAGAAAAACATGAAAAATGAAAAAAAAGAAAAGGATCCCTGCGGAGCAACTGGACTGGAGAGATACAGAAATGAAGCAGTTTCAGCGGGCATCATGATACGGTCGCTTATTCCTTTCAGTTCTGTTCGTCTCTCTCCCTTTCGCTGCTTGTGGCCTGTATTTACCTCCAGCATTTCATCCCTTCTCAATGCAGTAAACCGTTGATCGACAGCTGCTACCAAACACAACCGATCCATTTCTCACCACCGACAACGTCCCCATTTTTCGAGACCAAACAGCCACAACGCACGATTAGACTATGCAGGAAGGAAAGAGAAACAGGAGTAGTAAATAGATTGAGAAAAAAAGAAGAGGTCCGACTAACCATCGGGATTATAGGAAGCTGACCCCATAGTTTCCCCAACAGGTAACAATAAAGCGACCAGAATCGGTCGGGCCGATTGAACTCGGGCGGCTTAAAGACCGCGCAAATCTCGAGTATAAGAAGAGGACTAGTAGTAATGTGAAAAAGAGGGTTTGCGATATATACTGCTACATGGAATGGTAAAGCACGACAACCACAAGTAGTTGGTTTTAGCGGGATGTAGGAGGATAATCCTTGCTCTCTTGTTTTTTCCCTTTTTTGCTTTTGGGCGGGTTTGTTGGGTTTATTAAGAAATCGGCGCACTGGGACTCAAGAAAATGTTACCGCGATCGATGCAAAGATCAACCCACTTTGCTTAATTGTGACTCTTTTCGTGACTCTCCCGGAGGCGAGAATGAGCCGGTCAGCCGCCGAGGAGAGAAGGAGAGGAGTTCCAAAGAAGTGTCAGCGGGACAAGGAAAAGGAGAAAGAAGAGAGGGCAGCTGCCTGGTGAGGTCACAGGTACCATCCGGAGTGCGGTTCGCGAAGGAGACGAAGCATGCGGGCACAACTAAGTAGTTAGTTTAGGGAGTAAGTAGTTAAGTACGTACGACTCCCGTCGTATGTGGTTCGACAATTGTTCGCGCTCGGTTTGAGAGAGAAGAAAAAGGAAGACAATTGGAGACTACCGCTTTTTCTGTTTTTCTTTCTTTCTTTTTTTCCCCTCTCTCCTTTTTTGTTTATATATACTGTGTATTTTTTTTAATAAAAATAAAGAATTGTGGAGGTGAACGTGAACGAGTAAAAGTAAAAAAAAAAAAAATAAAGTGTTTTTATGGGGTTGGAAATTTAAGCCACAATAACATACAACCAATGAACCAACGGCGAGGGACAAATCGAGACGGTGAGCAGACGAAGGAAAGTGTTTGGAAGCACAGAAGAGACTAGTTGAGAATAGTGAGGGGAAAGACTGGTGGGGAAAAAAGAAGGGAGGTTCGACGGTCTGTTCTTCCGATTCTTTGGGGGCTGTCTTTTCGTCGTTCTCTTTTTGGACCTTCTTCTTTGATCTGTACAATTATATAGATTATATGTAAAAAAAATAAAAAATAAAATTTCAAAAGAAGGAAAGCCTGGGGTAAACAAGAAAAGTGATCCAATGCAGTTGAAGGAGGAGAGAATTGAGGAGAAAAGCAAAGGGAGCATTCGGGAATGGGAAATAGACGAAGAAATAAATGAATGCTACTCCGTAGAGAAATCTAATTTGACTGTAAAATATTTCCTTTTTTTTCAAACCCATTTCTGTTGTAACCCAACCTGATGGACTGACTCACTGTACGGAGTTAATGCCTAAGGGAACAGAAACCCTGGTCAGCGTAGTAATCCGAAATGGTGATGTAATTTTGCAGATAACTTGAAGACGAATTCAGATCACTAGTACTAGTACTCTTGAGCTATTGTTTGGCATCAATTGCTGGGTAACTTCACAATTTATTGAGCCCCTCCTCGGCTTGAACGACCATGTCCTTCCCTTTCATGGCGGATCCGAGAACTAACGAAACTCGGTCTCGTGGAAGATCTTCGCAGTCTCATAGGTGGATCGAAATCTTGGGACGGATGGAGTAGGGAACGAACCATAGCCCATTAGAACCACGGCGCAGATCAGCCATTATACTGAGTGGGTGGCCCATTGGAAAGTTCATATCACTGTCTTTTACTGGACGCGATATAGTTCCTTCGGACGGAAAAGGAAAAAGAGGAAAAGGAGTGAGAGATAGAGAAAAGGTCCTTGGACGCGAACCAGTCATTAGTGTATCGTCCCTTACCGCGGACATCTCTGGTGGCATGCAACCAACATTCTCTTCGCTGCCTACAATGATAAAGCGAAGCTGGGCGTTGGTAACTTGACCTTTGATAATGATTTCATACGTCAACGGTAGTACAATACAAGTGCATAATTCAAGGTCGATGCGGAGGTGGCAAAGATAGCGTTATATAACCTTCCGCAGATTGCGCATGAGGAATACTTGAGTAGACCGTACAAAGCGGCCAATCGTCGATTCTTATTTGTTCAGCAACATCCCCTCTACATTTATGACGACATAGGTGGGGTACTTTGCTCTTCTTCGGATAAAGGTTAGGTTGGGAAGTAGTAACGTGCGCCTAATGCAATGAACCACTAGTCGGGTATATCGGGTTAACAAGGGAAGAGGGGTGGAATGAGAAGCAGGCTTTACGAGGAAGAAAAAAGAAAGACGCCATCACCGGTAGCCTATTGCCTGCTCTTTGGACCTCGAAGGCTCCGCAAGGCCAAGTCATTAGGTTCGGCATACGGTCTTTGTTCTTCATCTCCGTTGCCGAACAGAGCATTCGGTTTAGTGCCGTGCCGAGTTTGTTCGGGCGGCACGGATGCCGGGCTAACAAAACTAGAGATATGCCGGCTGCCACCAAGCATCCAAGAAAATTCAGACTCAGCCAATGACGGGCGTGTTGCCGGTCGTAGTGGCAGTGACGTGGGAATTCGAGCTCGGTCTTTTGGTTCGCCTTCCACTGAAGAGCTGGACGATGTCCCAGACTCTCCGACCCTGCTGGTAACCGACGGAGAGCGTTCGGGTTTGTAACCTCCCACATCCGACTGATTAGGGATCTTCGCAGAACTCGTATCGCCAGCTATGCTTGGGGATCGGTTTGCGGAGTGGAGAGGCGCAGAAGGGCTCTCAAGGCAGGTCTGGACTGATTGAACCTTGGCGAGACCTTGTTTCATGGCGTCTGCTGTAGCATGGTCAAGTCCTTCTGCTTTCAACATGCGGGAGCGGATATCATTCAACGCCTGGCTCAATGACCGCGCTAGCATCCTATTGCGTTCCTCCAACTCTTGGACCTTGGTTTTCAACTGAGCAACGGTATCAGATTCTTGAACCCACCGTGCATCGGAAGTACGGTTCAAGGGAGAATCTCTAGGTCTCATCATTCGGGGATTGTGTTCTGACTGGATCGTCTGCATGTTCCTTTTCGCCTCACTCACCGCGCCTCGGACTGCCTTGGTTACTCCCCAAGATTCCGTCCGTCGCTGAATGCCTTCGGACACATCTTGGAAAAGCGCCTCAAGGCTCTTGGGACTGTTCCTTGCAGGTGATCCGGAAGGCGAGCTGGCCTCGCTCATGTTCCTTGTTTCGCCGCGCGGGTGGAATTTTCTCCCGGAGACACGCCTCGGGCCTGGTTGACTAGTACGTTTCAATGAGTCAGGAGGCTTGCCGGAATATTTCGAGATAATAAAAGTCCCTCTATCGGACGTTGGATTCTGTTCTAGATATAAGCCATCTAGCACAAAGCTGTACGGCTCGTGGGGGTAGGGAGAGGGATAGCGAAGCAACATGGTCAACGCAGTCGAAGAATCAGCGTCCAGTACTAAGTAAAGTCAGCCAGAAAATTATAGAAGACAATATTTAGCCAACGAACATTGCCAGCGGATCCTTAGCAGCATCGCAACGCACACAAACTCGACGAGCTCTTGCCTTAAACCCTCAGAAAAGAGAAAATCCCAGAGTATAAGAACGTCTTGGAACTGGAACTCGCGACCAAATAAAAGACGCATCCAACGTCTTCTCGAACCAGTTAGCATCGAGATTCACTAATATATGGAGCTTTACCCACGTAAGGAATATCTGTGGCAGAATTTCCAGTGCCTGAAGATGATCCGCTAACTCTAAGTCCGTGGTCGTTAATAGATCATTATGGATATGTTCGCATTGGTTGACAATCGGTACAACGTCCATCTGGCCGCTTGTGGATCGTTGTCTATTATGCTCATAGTATACTCGGGCAGTTTGCATAACCGAACAGAAAAGTGTAAAAGAGTCATGCTCGACATAGTTGGCATCAAGGAGCTGTAACATTGAGCTATCATCTTCTTCTGTATGGTCAGACCCCTCCCGGGAGGTTGCTCCAATTGAATCTCTGTCTATAACCCATAGGATGGGCGCCAACAGCTCATGCATTCCTTGGCGATAACCTAGGTCTGGGTTGAGTTTCGCATATATAAAGAGAATATCGGTCATTTTCGTCTTGGTCGCTGGCTCCCGGAAGAAGAAATTTTCCTGCAAGCATCGGTCCACATCTTGGGATATATCTGCTCTCATCTGCTCGTCCTGTCGTAGTGTTTGCCAAGGAGACTATACTTGCGCTCGTCAGAGATACAAGTCCTATTACGCTGTACCAGTCGACTCGAGCTGACATACCTCTTCATCATCCGCCAGTGGATCCACGGTCGACTGTAAATCATCGGGATGCTCGATATATTTCATGAAATGGGCTTTTAGCGCCCCATAGGCGCTTCGGGATTCGGATATCTTTTGCGGCCATTGTGTGCGATCGAGGTTGTCGAAGTGTAGGAATGCCTACGTCTGGGTAAGCACATTCGAGAGACATAATCCGAGTGGCAGAATCGCATACCTTCCAACAGATTGATCTTAGCCCGTCGTTGCACAGCTTCTCTCCTTGCTCTGATCTAAGTGTCGCTCGGAGGTCGGAGGTGTTGCTATTGTCGCGGAAGAGGACACTCCATCGCTGTCTAAGAAGAAAAGAAGTTGTCAGAAATACTAAGAAATATAGGAACCGGTAGCATACGGTTTTACCTTTTTTCCTCAATACTCCTCATTTCCCCATGTGTTGATTTGACAGTAGGCGTCATTGAATCGTGGGGTTGGGTTAATGGCGGGAAAGACGCGAAGACTGGGTGACATGTCTTGGCATCCCCGAACCACCGAGCACCCTCCTCATCACCTTCACGACCGGACTGTTTCAGCAGCTTTCCTTGGGGCTAGCTTAAGCAAAAAGCAACGTGTAGTACGCCACGAGTAACTCGCATCACCCAGAAATTCCCACTTTAGGGTGAGCAGTGAGGATCAGGTGATCGGGTCACCTGTCCGTATCTTCTGTACCCTCTTTAACCAGGTTAACTACAACGCATCAGCATCAACAGTATGAAGCATCATTATCCTGAGTAATCCTTTGTACCATTTGAACCATAGGCCTCAGGCATATCATACAAGGTTGCTGCCTAACGGCCGCTATATTTAATTATAGAATCTTCATTTGCATTTTGTATTCCCAACATCTTGTTCAGTACTAGTATATTCGCGATGGATGGGCTTCCTGGTGAGATTTAGCTAAAAGTCTTCAGCAACCCAATATTGGTCTACTCCCCGAAGCGAACAGCCAATGGTTTCACTGTGGTATTCCGCTTGTATAGCTAGAAGTTTTACTGTTCTATCCCTCTTCCATACCCAAAGGTCGAAGAAGAATATACTGCTGCGATTATAAAACTTGATCTCTCAGAGATTGATGGAGCACAGCAGTTGGAGGGTTTGGTCATTTTACCATTCTCCAGGCTGAAGCATCTGATTATCAGATCAGATCATTCGACCCATCGTCTGAAGCCAGAAATATTTCTTATTGTCTTTAATTATACACCATATAGTCACTGATTTGTCACTTCATGGACCTTTGGTTGGAACTTTGCTTGACCACGATACCCATGATTACCTAGCCAATCGTGACAATTTGAAACAGCTTTCTCTCAGTCTGACTATCCCGAGAAACTTAATGAAGGATATCAGAGCTTCCAAGCCTTCCCTGTCGGTTCGAAAGTCGACTATCACAGTTATGAAATATTGAAAAATATCGAATAAAAGATTATATTTTTTTTTGTTTACC
Organism: Aspergillus caelatus; assembly: GCF_009193585.1. Taxonomy (NCBI): domain Eukaryota; kingdom Fungi; phylum Ascomycota; class Eurotiomycetes; order Eurotiales; family Aspergillaceae; genus Aspergillus; species Aspergillus caelatus. The sequence goes on from NW_022475573.1 coordinate 21,131, forward strand.
GAAGTTTGTAAGTCCTGCTGTTTAGTAAAATGAAGATAGACTAAGACCTTGTATAGAAACAGATTGAAGCTACCTCAATGCTGCCTTTAGCATCCTGTGAAAATGGGCAGGGGCTGAATCCGGGAGAACGTTGAATTGATATACTAATGATTCGTGATAGTTGTAGGATAGGCCAGGGTGTGATTATTGCTCGGTAACCGATCGGTATTAAATTAATACGATTTATGACAGATGATCATCCGTCCGCCGCGGAAGTTGACCCCACAAAGAAACCTGCCCACCAACTTCGCGAAAGAAATCGTTTCACTCCCAACATCAATGTCAGCGGACCTGTTCGCGGAATTTGGATTCGGGGCCCCAGCTAATCAGTCCTCAGGGACTACAGCCCTGCAGGGGGCCCGATCTGTCGGTGCAACATCTTCTCTAATCCCTGAAATAGAAATATTCGACAATGCTCCTGCCACAGATGTATCTACGTCACACCCCATTCAACCTCGGGCGTCATCGGCCCATCAAAATACATCGGGGAAGTCTATTGTATCACATTCGATACACTACGGCAACGATAGTAATGTTCTATTTGATGCCACCTTGGAAGACCCTCCCGACGACAACAGTGAAGACTGGGGGGAATTCGAATCCGCGGATACTCCGGCTTGTCAAACCGCACCAGCAGTTCTTAGTCACACTGAAGGAAATGCTTCACGTCGTTCCATGAAGGGTCCAAACGAGCCGAAAAAGCTTGCAGTCTCGCCCAGTCATCTTGATTTGCTAGACTCGTTATCAATAGAAGATAAATCACCACAAAGACATTCTCAAGCCTCCAGCACACTTGTTAATAAAAGCTTGAGTCATAAAAACAGCAATATTACATCTGCAGCTTCTGGCGTAGCTGAAGATGAAGATGCTTTTGATGACTGGGGTGACTTCGTAGACGGCCCGCCTACGGAACCCCCCAAGAGTGTCGGGTGCCAAAGACTTGCTTCTGCAAAGGTACCAAACCAGAAAGCAAAGGCCGCAACCTATCTAGAGAGGAAGACTTCTCCAACGTTCAGCATATCAAGTAATGCTGTCTCTCCAGCTCAGATCCGTCCAACGAATATACCTCCACCATCTGTTCTGTTGGAATTATTTCCTCGACTTTTTGATCAACTCCGGAAGGAGGCTACTGAAGCTAGGAAAAACGTCCAAGAAAAGCAAAATATTGAGACTGTCGCCCTGCTGATTCTTTGCACTCTGAAAGCAGCAGCTCGAGTTGTTGCGGGCCGCACATTGCGATGGAAAAGGGATAGCATCCTGAGTCAGAGCATGAGGATCGGCCCAGCACGCGCAGGGAAGCCAGGAGGGATGAAACTCAATACGGTCAATAAAAACGAGGACATCAAGGAACAACAAGAAGCTGTTGACGTGATTTCCATGTGGCGTGACCGGACCGCCCTTTTCAATTCTGTGATCCAGGCATCTGGCAGGCGTCCAATTCATGCTATCCCTACCAACATCCGAGCGATGACTGCCACTCCTGAACAAGGAGCTTTAAAAGCTTCCCATGCTTGTGCCCTTTGCGGACTGAAAAGAGAGGAACGGCTACCCAAGATTGATGACCAGGTAGAGGATAGCTTCGGGGAGTGGTGGACCGACCATTGGGGCCATACTGAGTGTAGACAATTCTGGGAGACCAACGTTGCTTTACTTGGTCAACGATGAACCTCTTCTGCAGCAAACTGATCCTTGGCCATATCTACGAGTTTTAAGCTATCGGATTATAGAGCTACAAGGGCTTCACCCGCTCTACGCCCCACTCCAGTACGGTGAATTACTTACAACCTGTGGCGATAGAATGTTGCCAGAAGATCCGAGAACTGCCAGGTACACCTGCTTACGACTAGCACTAATATTGACTCAGCCAATGGCCGTAGCCCAGAGAATCAGTAATGTTCATGCAGGATCAAGCGCCTGCAGCTTCGATCCGTGATGATGCCAGTGATGACGATGATTGTAATTGCCCCGTACACTAGACCCGTTGCGGTTAAACCAATACATGGTAGTAACATGAGTGAGTACTAAGGTTAAGTCAACCTGCGGGTCCTCGATAACAAATGATAAGACAAATCAAGTCATTTGGACAACTCACAATACCGAGTCCAGACACTACTAGTAGCCAGTTAACGTTTTAACTAATTAAAATCTTCTGTCGGGTTTCACTTGGGGAGGAGTTCCATGGAATTATTGCATTTCAATTGGTCCGATGCGGGGGTTGTGGTTTAGCTCCACCATCTACCCATGCCTTGATCGGTTCATTCCTGTACTCCGTAATTTTACACTGGGGACCTGAGGCAGCTGCCCGATGGTCAGCCTACGGAGTACGGCTCCGGACAACCACCGATTTCATTGTCTACCTGACTAGTGATACATTCCAACTGCTGGTCTCTTGCCCCCCTTTAACTATCACCCGACCGCTCCTTATCTTCCTTCCCTACCTTGGTGTCTCATCGTCTGAGGGTAAAATTAGATTCACTGCTGTGAGCTGGCGTCATTCTTCAATCTTACTCCGTACGTCTTGCCGTGGGTTACAAGTTCCCCACTTCCTTCTCAGACAGACGATCCCGCTGCTACCTTGAAGACTTCTTGCGTACTTTCCTATCGAGCTTATCTCAACTACCACTAAACTTAGAAGGACAGAAGAGTTCAACCCCTCTTGTTGGTCCATCGGTTCCCGACACTGTTTCGAACTTCCAAACTTGGGCCTTGTCTCAAATCACACCGTCATTGAAGTTACGGCCAGGTCGGGTTCCCCTTGCAAAGGAAATCCAATCCCAGGCAAGGCGGGGAACTCAAGAAGAAGACATCATTCATTGATCTTGTTCTACTCCCTTCTGCCACATCTTATCTTCATAATAGACCAAATCCGATTACCCACCTTTGTCTTGTCACGCTCACATTCCAGAACGGATACCTAGCTGCCGGAAGTGGGAAAGAGGAGCTAAAGCAGATCATAATGGGTCTCGCGTATAACGTCTACCTCACTTCCAATAAAATCTTTGGATGCAAGCAGTGCAAGACGCATCTTGCGGATTATGACGATATCATCAGCAGAGTGGGTGCTCGTCCTCCCTATCCCCAAATACAAGAGAGATGTACTGACTAAAAGACCTTCCCGCAGAACTTCCGTGGCCAGCACGGCAAAGCGTATCTATTCAACAACGTCGTCAATATCACACAATCCGAAGCGGTGGAGCGTAGCATGACCACCGGGAGGCATATCGTTCGAGACATCGCTTGCAGACAATGCAGGGAAACGGTAGGGTGGAAGTACGATAAGGCGTATGAGACCAGTGAGAAGTACAAGGAGGGCAAGTTCATCCTGGAAGAAGAGCTTCTGTGTGTGGTGTGCTAAGGTGCCTCGTCTTCATGAACGCGGGCAGGCGCCCTGTCTAGAGAGGCGTACGGTAATATGATGGGCCCAGTTACTGTTCGGCTTCCAGAGAAGGACTTGCAGCAATACTTGCAAAGACTGATTCATACAGTGAGCGTTTCCAATCCTGGCGTAAGGCAAAGGCGTTGAATGGTGCACTATGTTTTGCTTTGACCAACTTTGAGAACCGGGTTTCGCAGCACACCAGTTTTGGCGTATTCGAGGTTGTTCGGCTTCAATCGATACTCAACATTCTGTATCATTCGTGCTTCAATTCAAGAGCCTGTGAAATCTGCAACCGTCATCTCATTCTCCTGGGTCATGAGGCTAGAATGATATGTAACAGAATAACCCAGCTTTCCCCCCTTCCAGAAGGGTCTCATGTCTCTCCTAGCTATTAGACATGTAGTGCCATTTTTTGGCCAAGGCCAATAGTTTTCAGATGTTTGAAATTTTGCTGATGGAAGTGTTGGGGGTGACAGCCCCACAGTTATCATAAATCGAGGGGCAAAGAAAATGCAGCGGCCGTTTATCGGATGTGGGGGTCTTCGTTTCTCCAAAACGGCACATTTTACGTACTTCGATTCAATGACCCGATTCTGCTAAGAAGAAAATACCTTGTATACACCTTATTCCATAACCTAAATCATTTAACAAAATGACCACGGAAAACAAGATGCGCGCGGTAGTGTTTCACAGCCCTTATAAAGTGGCCGTTGAAGAACGACCAATTCCCAAAATCCAAGATTCGGGAGATATTGTCGTCAAAGTAACATACACTGCGCTTTGTGGAAGGTAGGGCAATAATGGCATACCAATTTCCCTGTGTTACGCTTTGGACAAACGGCTGCTAACTATTGCAGTGACCTCCACACATTTCGTGGAATAGAACCCGCCGGTACGGGGTTTGTTATGGGCCATGAAGTTACGGGTGAGGCTGTTGAGGTCGGGAATGGCGTTAAATCTATCCAGAAGGGTGATATTGTCGTGAGTGCTTTTACGACTTCTTGGTAAGTAATCACTACATGCTTTTCAGGGGAGTGATAGAGGTCTGCTTTAGGGGTGTTGAATGCTAGAAAGCTGTTCTGGCAGTCGGAAGTGTCTCTTCGGTGTACGCTAACTATCCTCATAGTGGCGAGTGTTTCTACTGCAAGCAAGGGTTCTCCTCTCGCTGTGAGAAGAGCGTGCTTTTCGGGTGTGATCATCTAGATGGAGCACAAGCCGAATACGTGAGTAACTTCATCATGAGCTTACAATCTGCGGAAGGTCTGACGGCAACGGTTCCCTGTTAGGTCCGCATCCCAAATGCAGACGGAACGGTGATGAAAGCTCCCGAAGGTGTCGAGGAAAAATACCTCGTGCTCATGGCAGACATCTTCCCGACAGGCTACTTTGCGGCCAGCAATGCCTTCAAGGGGTACACCCCGGAACAAATATCCGAGCAGACAGTTGTACTAATCGGCTGCGGCCCGGTCGGGCTCTGCGCACTGATCAATGCCCTGGAGTTCAAGCCTAAGCATCTCCTTGCTGTGGACTCTATTCCGTCAAGACTTGAGCTGGCAAGGTCCCTTGGGGCTGAGCCTTGGAACTTCCAGCAAGACCGAGAAGGTTTGGATAAGCGGGTGAAGGAACTGACGAATGGAAGGGGTGCGGATGCTGTGATTGAAGTAGTTGGGTTGAGCCCGGCACTGAGGACTGGCTTTGATCTGCTGCGTCCTTGGGGGACGATCAGTAGCGTTGGAGTCCACAACGGAGAAGTAAGGACTCCCGGACAGTGCAGCCTTACTCTATGGTGTCGTGCTATGCTAATTTGTCGTAGATCCCATGGGCTGGAAACGATGCATATGACAAGAACCTGAGAATCCAAATGGGTCGATGCCCCGTGAGGTCGGTATCTCCTCAAGCGTTGGAAGTCTTAAAAAAGAACCAACATAAATTAGGGTAGGTCTTTCGTTTTATTCTCTCTTTCTCTTGTTGTTGGTGAGGGTATGCATATCTAATAAAATGAGTGGAAATAGATTCATGGCGGACAAGATCATGCCGCTGTCTCAAGCTGTAGAAGGCTACGAGCTTTTTAATGCAATGAAAGTGCAGAAGGTAATTTTCAAAGCTGGAGAATAAGTGCGGACCCGATGAAGATATAAATGGACGAGAGTCTTGATGTTTTGAAGTTAACTGGGTTGATTTTATGTATAGGTAGGCAGAGGTGTAAATAGTGGAGCGGTCTAGATGTTGTTAGAATTAAGCATGAGATGAGTTTATGTACTTGGGTACGAGAGCTCTATCGACATCAATGTACTCTTCTTAATGGTATGGTTTGTTGGTTTGTTCGAAATGGAATTATTGGTGGGGTGTTTCAGTGGTGAACCAAGTTGTTTAGCAATGAATGGGAAGTAAATGGGTGAAGAGGGCATCCAAGGTTGGCGATACGTAACAAATTGAATTTCAACCGGAAAAAAAAAACACCACCAAAGGAGGAAGATTCAGCAAAGAATGGAAGACTGAGTGCATTAACTCAATCAATCGACCAAGAGTAAGTGGAAGAAGTCATGAAAAGTGTTTGTGCTCGCCGTTCGAAGAAAAAGAAAGACCCAACCAACCAGGAAAGTAAACTAAGCCCAAACTACTCGTTGCTTCCGCTTCTCTCTTTCTCTCACGCTCTCTTTTTCCCTTTCCTTCTCTTCTTCCTTTAATTCATCTCTCTTCCCTTCCCTTCCCCCCAATCTTCACTCTCCTCTTCAACCTTCACCTCTCTTCCGCTGCGTCTCCCTTCTTTCACCCCCTCCCTCTTCTTCTTCTTCTCCTCCTCCTCTTCTTTCTTCCGTTTCCTTTTACCGCCGCCTACCATCGTCCCTTGTCCGTAATTCCTCCACCTCTTTCTTCCCCCGCCCGCCGAAACCCCTCTGAAATCACAGTGGTTCATTTCCCCCCTCTCCGACCACTGACTGATCTTTATCCCCCCCCACCTCCTTCTCGGCTCCTTTGACCATCAAATACTCTATTTCCACGCAACCTCCATTCTTCTTGTGCGCCACCTCTCTCATCCTTGGGTAAGTAGCCGGTACATCTGTGCTTGTCTATCTCATCGCTCCGTCAATATATTACGTACATGTCTCTCTCACCCTTTGATTCAACTCCAACACTAAAAGCATGGATCTTGATCGCGCGACTTCTCTCCTCATCCATTGTTTAGGTTTGTCAGCTGACTGGCGAGAAGAAACTCCGTTAAAGATATCCTGATATCCTAATCATCGAAACTTTCTTCGTCTAACTGATCTCTTCGCTCCTTCGACATAATGGATTCCACCGAGCTTCACGATACCCAAGTTGTTGATGAGACTATGACTGATGCGGTCAACATGGTCGACGAGGGTGATATGGACATTACTCCGAAGACCGAAGAAGAATACGCCCAGTCGATGCTGACCCTCCGTGCGATCGTTTCGTCCAAGGAAGCCGGCGTTATCATCGGCAAGGCCGGTAAAAATGTTGCTGACCTGCGCGACGAAACCGGTGTCAAGGCCGGTGTGAGCAAGGTTGTTCCGAGCGTCCACGATCGAGTCCTGACAGTGACCGGTCCTCTGCAAGGCACCGCTAGGGCCTATGCTTTGGTAGCCAAGGGCTTGCTAGAAGGTGCCCCGCAAATGGGTATGGGTGGTATTGTATCAAACAATGGAACTCACCGTATGTGTATCTGACCTCATCAGTTTTCGTCGGAAATACCAACTAACATATGGCAGCGGTTCGCCTTCTCATTTCCCACAACCAAATGGGCACTATCATCGGACGGTCCGGCCTGAAAATCAAGCATATCCAGGATGCATCCGGTGTACGAATGGTCGCTCAGAAGGAAATGCTTCCCCAGTCTACCGAGCGGATTGTTGAAGTGCAGGGTACTCCGGAAGGCATCGAGAAGGCTGTCTGGGAGATTGGAAAATGCCTTATTGACGACTGGCAACGGGGCACTGGTACCATCCTGTACAACCCCGCTGTGCGTGCATCTGTTGGTACTACCGCAGTCAATCAAAACGTGGGCAATGGTTACAGCAGCCGCCCCTACAACCGTACCGGTAATGGTGCCGACTTTAGCGACCAGTCCGGTGGCTACGGCAGACGCTCCAACCCCGACACATCAAACCGTGGCTATCCCCTGGTCACCGAGGACGGCGAGGAAATCCAAACGCAAAACATCAGCATTCCTGCTGACATGGTGGGATGCATCATCGGTAGAGGAGGAAGCAAGATTACTGAGATCCGTAGAAGCTCTGGAGCGAGGATCTCGATCGCCAAGGCTCCTCACGATGATACCGGCGAGCGCATGTTCACCATCATGGGCAGTGCCCAGGCGAATGAGAAAGCCTTGTATCTTCTGTACGAGAACCTCGAAGCCGAGAAGACCCGCCGCAGCCAGCTCCCCCAGGAATAAATGCCTTACACCTATTGACTTATCTGAGAAACCCCATCCTATCATCCTCGAAGAAGCTCTTAGCCTCTCTCTCTTTGGGAGTTTCACAGCCACTTTTGTGTTCGCACATTCTCCTTTAATAATTTTGCTTCTTGTCGTTGTCTTTTTTGCTTTTTTCGTGTTTTTCGTATCGTGCAGCTTTCTTGGTTTACAAGAAGCAAGGGTTCGCTAGGACGGACTGCACACGCCTGTTTGATACCAACCCTTTACAACCTTGGTGATCGCCTTGTCTCAAAGGATTCGAGTTCAAAAGGCCGACGAGATAATATTCTTGATATGCCTTCCGACTCGTTTCCTTTAGTCCCGCCTTGTACTGCCGCTCCGTCTTCCCTCCCGAAAAAAGTGCTTCCCCACCCTTTCCTTACCTCCTATCTCTCGGCATCTAGTATTCACCGCATTGCTCCTCGATTTCTCCCACCTGAATCGCACTGTCTTCTTTCCGTCTAATTGAAATTATTATCTCGAGCAGCTTCTCAACACCGTTTACCTGACGCATCTATCTTGTGACCTATCCTGTTATTTCCTATAGCTCCTTGATTTCTCAATTGCGACAGACTCATCCGACATGTATATCCAGAAACTGAGTACCTCATCCATAGTGGATTCTGAGGCTGAAGAAAACAATCTGAGGCAAATCTTGTCTGAGATCATGACAGATGGCTGATAGTAGAGCAAAGATAATGACCTGTTCCTATAGCTAGTATACTCTAGATGTGAGAGCATTTTTCTAACGACCTCCGATCGTCACGGAATTTAAATGAATAAAGTGGAGAAAAAAACACCCAAAAAATCACAAGCAGTATGATCTATGATCTATAACCAATTCAATGACGTAGATTCCTGCAGATCAGATCTTACATACATAAAGGCGACATCTCTACACCCATTCGGGGAAAGCACAATTAGGAAACCCAATAATTCTGTAGATCTTTACATGACCTAACCCTACCTCCAATCACAGCTCGCAGAAGCACACGACAGTCAACCTCGGGCATATGAGAAAATATAATAAGAAAAAAAAATACATAAGAATAAAAATAAAAGAGAGAGAATAGTAATATGAGATACGTGTATGCATAGGGAACGAATGTAAGAAATACACTAACCCCTACCTAAGTAAGCACTGTACATACATACCCCAGCTCTATCCCCAAGAAAAAGGTAAAGTAATCGAAACACCACACCCAAAAAAAAAAAAAAAAAAAAAAAGGAAAGTTTTTGTACATTAAAATCAGGAGATGAAAAAGAAAAAGAGGAAAGACACACGCCGAAATGAACAAACGTGTCCAGGTCGAAACCTTTGTACATGTACAAAATAAACAAACAGGATGTCATGAGGTTGAAAATAAGAATGGGCAGGCAAATGAGCAAGTAGTTTGTCCATATACGTTAGTCGCTCATGTAAGGGATAACAACTTAGCATGCTCTTTTCTTTTTCTTTTCTTTTTTTTCCTTCTTCTCATATAATGCGTTGGTGCGTATGTATGTGTGTGTGTGTGTGTGTGCGTGCGTGGCATGCATGCTTTGAATCAGATACAAGACAGAATTGCGCTCGTTAGGATGGATGTACACAGAGTTGCTTCGTATAATGCATGGGTGCGGCTGAGGGTCAAAATAAAAGGGACGCAGGAAGGCAAAAAATCGATTTAACAAATAAACTCCGGGTGATCCGTATCCAAATTCCAGGCATGAGTCGCTGCGTTAGATGAAGGGCGTAAGCTACGTTTGTTGTTGTTATTGTATTCCAGAGCAGAAAAAACCATGTGTAAACGATAAAGGGCGTAACGTTCAATCAATGTTGTCGTCGAAGGAATTTACAGCACCGTCAGAGATGGCCATGGGTCGTTGCCGGATGCCAAACCTCCGTGTGGTTCCAAAACTGTTCGTTCTCGGGCGCGATATGGGGGTATAGCTGGCTGCTAGTTTGTTTGATGGGGCGATGATTCTTGTTTGAGATGGATCCTGTCGAGGAGATATGGGCGCATCGTCGTTGGCTTTACTGGGGGTAGAAATCCCCGAAGGCAACCCATACCGACGAGACCCGGCTTGGATGTTTGAGCGAGATGTGGCCGGAGTCATCAAGGTTCTGCGGAGTGGAATTCCGGACTGCGAAGCAGTTGGCGTACGGGGTTGTGGCAACTGGGACTGTTGGGATTGCGCTGAGTATCTGGGAGTCTGGTCTTGCTGAGGCTGTGGTGCTTGAGAAGTAGGAAACCCCTGGGAAAATCGCTGGCGCGGAGGGGCACGATATGCGGAACTCTGGTTACTGATATCCGTCATGCTTCTTGATATTGATCGGCCATGAGGGCTTCGGTGCTCGGTAGGTTCATCCTCGGTTTGCAGTCTTTGAGCCCGTAAAGACGCGAGTCGGCTTAGTCGACTCGTGGGAAGTGAAGAACCAGGAGATTGCGCTTGTTTGGCATCGGATATTGTATCATTACTCCAGTTAACCTCTTTATTGTTTTCACCGGAGGTATTGCCGCTCGGATTTGCAAAACTGGACCGACGGCTTGCAGCACGAATACTCTGCCGACGGCTTAGCACTTCGGGTTCCTGGGCCGTACTGCGTCGATATGGTGTTGTTGGAGTCAAAGTTTCATCATCAGCGCCAATAGGCTGCTGCGCTGCCGTGTCTTCGTCAGGTTTGCTTGAGGCCTGCTGTCTCCGGAGTTGTTCATCCGACAATGCAAGACAAAGCTCGGTCAACCCGCGACAAACACTATCCGCCTTCCGTCTCGACAGTCTGTCGGACGGACCATACCCATTCACGACGGAGACGTTTCCAGACGGCGCTTTATTGGTACTCAAAGTGGTAGACAATGATATCGCATCTGTCGCGGTAGCTTCCAAGGCTGTGAATACTTCTTTATTCAAAACAGTTTTTGCTTTGGACAAAGCAGATTGTAAAAGGGGATGGACTGGGTTTGTGGGAGGAATAGAATCGGAACCAGGAGATGAGGTGCTGGTTTTGCGGCCGCGCTTTGGGGAAGAAGAAACGGTTGTCACCGTAGTTGTCGCAGTTCGTGGCCGTTCGGCAGAAGCGGATGAGATAGCCTCCTGCGAAGACGGGGGCAGCTTCCCGGTAAGTTCTAGTTTGCGAATCCGGGATTTAAGATCCTCAAGCTCATCCCAGACAGTAGAAGGTGCAGTGGTAGACAACGTCGACTCGGTCCCATCTTGTCGGGATCGATCGGGCTCGGCTCGGGCACGTTCTGTGACCTCAGAACTGGACGGCTGCCGACTGCTTCGGATCGTCGATAACGTTGAATGACGATACGTTCTAGGATCCGGTAATGAGCCTCGTCTCTCGATGGACGTTTTCTCGGGCGAATCATCTGGGCTGATCTGGCTTAGTCTACTTCTCGGTACACCAATAGTGGACTTGGAGCTGGAAATGAAGCCGGAATGAAGCGAACGAGAATGATCGTCTAGTGGATGAGCAGAAGCCGAGTACGAGTACGCTAAAGAACTGCGTGGCTGGGATGGAGATCCGTTATTGGAATGCAAGGGGCTGTCGTAGGTATTCAACCGAAGTTGATCGGGGGAAGACGTTTGCTCGTTGGGGCGGGAAGTTGAAGAGCGAAGACCACTACCGGACATCCTCATTCGCGACTGTAACGTTTTCAACCTTCTCATCAGTTCACGGTCGAAAAATTATTCAAACATATGGCGAGACACTGAAAAGGGGAGGGCCCATCGGACATCCATATGCAGGGCCATGGTCTGGTTGTTGGTATGTTCGTCTTTCAAGATAAACACGTTACTCACCCGTCTAAGTTCTGACCGTCCAAGAGATTCACGACGGCTGGAGTCCGACCTAGCGATATTGAGGAAGATGTCGGATCGAGCGTCGTCCGCGACTGGAGTCCGATTGCCATCCTCTGTCGCGTATTTGTTCACACCGTTCACGGTGCGCCTGCGATCGTTTCCTTCGATGTAAGTTGCTGTATACGATGGCATTCTTCTCTTTACACTTGGAAGCGTTTGCTGGGCATAAAAGGAATCTTTCCGGCGCTTTGTCGCATTGGGACTCTGTGCTTTGATGGTCGAATCAGGATCAGGGGCCAGCGCAGAATCGCTATCGTCGTCTATAGCGAACCGAGGAGATGGGGGTAGAGAAGATGATTCCTTAGTAGTGCGACCGTGGGACAGATTAAAGCCCTGGATTGAGCGCCGCGGTCTGTCGTACAGGAAAGTGCGCTGGGGGGTCGGCGTCGGGTTTAGGCTAGAGGGCGTGTCGATAACGGAGCTGTGCGATGCTAGGGTTCGCCTGCGAAGGGGTAACTGATATTCAAAGTTGAAGCGACTCTGTGGTAATTTGGGAGCCGAAGCGACCGACGTGTGGGATTGCGATGCAGAGGCGCCACGGGTTTTGGATGGTGAGGAGATCATGTCTTGAGCCGTCGGGGTTGTTGTTATTGTTGGTGAATCGCTGGTACCGGCGGATGTTAGCGCGGTTGCGGTGCCCGCGTCACGGGGATCGTCCACAAACATGGCGCCGGGAAGGTGTTGATCGAGACGGACGAGATGAGACTGCTGCTGGGCTGGTAGAAACTTTGTCTGAAACCCCAGAGTATTGCTCCGTGGACGTCGTGCGGGAAGCTCGGTCAAGGTTGGACTGACCAACGCCGACGAATGGTTCACCCCGGAGCCGTATACTGACGCTCTGGAAATTCGAGCCGAATTAAGAGGCGCGTCTCTCTGTGTTGCATGGATGGTCGGATACACCGCAGACACGGTTTGTCGTCGTTGAGGTCGAGAGTCGGAATGATGGTTTTCGGCAGAAGGTGGGAGAGCAGACGCTGGCGTCATCCCATCCACTAGGTCGTGGGACATCTGCATGCTACTACTTACACTTCTTGGTCAGGCATCCAAGGATTTCATGCACCTTCCCAGGAATCAATCAATCAGAAAATTATGACCAAAAAAAAAAAGTTATTCAGGGTGGAAAAATATAAAGGCAAAATAATGGCAAAGGATTGGTCGAAGAGGGAGAAATTTTCATTCTATTGGTTGTGGGGATCAGGGATAAAGAGTACCTCTTCTCCTCTTCCTACTACTCCGTAACTCTCGACCTTCAGGAGTGAATGGTTTATCACAATCGCCTAAGGCACCGACCTTGTCCCTAATCTATATAAATCACTACGGATTCCTATTAATAAACCTAGCCATAACCCTCGTTGTGTGGACGGGAAGGGCAGGAAAGACCCAGCCAGAGCGAAAAAAAAAAAATTAATTTATAAAAGTAAAAATAAAAAAAAAGGTACCAGGAACAGGAAATGAAGGACTCCGTTTTATAAGGGTGGCTGGATTCTTCTACTGGAGACATGGTGGAGCTGCTACTAACTCTAGTTCGGCTCCAGAACCCGGAGAAATAGTCGATTGCCTTGACGTGATATCATTCCAGATAGTATTTACGATATGATATGATAGGATGGAATGCAACTAAGGTTCCAACGTTAGTTGAATTTTTATCCCCGAGGCTGTTGATGTTCTTCTACTCCGTACGGAGGAGTACTTGCGTTGGACACATCCTATGCAACCCCCCGATGGAGAACATCGAAAAGACGCGCAAAAGGGGGCACGGACACAAAATAATAATAAAAATAAAAATAAAACAGAAGTCTACTCTGTACAGAAAGAAAAGGACTGCCGGCACTAGCCTATATTTAACCATCTTATGGTCAAACGGCTTCAAGTTCCTATAGCAACAACCACTCATAATCTCCCAACCCCATAGTCCCAAACCCCCTGGTCCAAACATTGACTGTATAGGTTTTTGTCTGGCTTGGAGAGCATGTTGCAACTGCCATTTTTCTGGTATATCTGCACTTCAAACCACCTCTCCGCATTCACTAAATTCAAGACATTAAATCATTTGAAAAAAAAGAAAATTTTTTTTCAAATGAAATAATGCCGCTGCAATACCAAACGGTGAACTACAAATTCTGAAATTCGCGGGAACAACCTCAATGGTCCTGCATCAATACATGCCCAAATTAAGCAAACCTCAGCACTTGCCTCGAAAGCCAATCCGGAGCTTAAACGAATGTATTGTGATGATAAAAGACTTGCAAAGAAAAGAGAAAGGGGTGAGAATAAAAAAGAGTAGAATAATAGAAAAAAGCAACAGAGACTAGTGAGTCACGAAACAGATTTGCTGCATTTTATTACGTTGGTGTTCGCTCTTTCAAACATAATGTGACAATTTATATATATTTGATTCAATCGACTCCCTATTGTATGCTCTTGATTCATTTAAAAAGACACCGGTCATTTTTCTACCCCCATGTCCATGGATGAAGCCAAGATATTATGTATGATCATGCAGCTCTAGAGAAATGTTGTTTCAGCTTTTCCAGTTTATCTCTTTCTTTATTTATCTCTTTCTTTTTTTTAATATGGGAATACATGCTGAACACACAACCCGGAGACAAAGACTCACAGATAAGTCCACACTGACACGCCTGTGTACAAAATTTACCTCAACACCACCCTTTTCGAATGGACAGAGGGAACCCGCAATGCCCCCAATCTGCGTCCTTTGCCAATACCGGGGAATCCTGAGAAGGCAAAGTTGATATTAATAGCTACTCCAATGTAGATGAAACGAATTGTCAGCATGTTTTGTTTAGTACCCAACGTGTGTCATCGTTCCGCATAAAATACGAAGCATCAGGCGTAAAGTCTGACTATAACTGAAAGCACAATTAGAATATGCTTTCCCAGATTGAAAACTTTTGTAACTGTAGGGGGATAGCAGTGCCTTGCTATGGTCATGTCGCTGACCTGTCAAATGCGGACAGTGTTCAGAGACAACGGCTCCAAGGATAGCCAGCTCTCTCTTGCTTTAATCTCTTAGACATACTGGCCACTTTAAAAACAAAAAAAAAAAAAAAAAAAAAAAGGAAGGGGCCAAAAGGACAAAAAAAAAGAAAAAAAAAGTAAAGTCCAAGTAGTGCTCCAAAGCCTTACCACGATAAATCAGATCATCATCGTGGTCATAGATATCGAAACACTCACACCAATCCTATGAATACAGGATCAATGACCTCGCGTCAAAGAAAACTTGTGAATAGCCTCCTGAAACGTGTCTATTGCGTTGTATGCATGAAAACCAACCGTTCTTGACCTGATCTCCGATGCAAAACAAGCAGGGTTCGCTTGTGCAACAGCCAGACAGTGAACAAGTGCTCAGCTGTTGCAAATACAGGTATACACTCCGGAGTAGCTCAGGTAAATAGTCAGGCAAATTGGGCATAGGGGGTAGAAAATTTTTAGTCTTTGCGGTGATCTGAAACAGACTTCCAACACTTGAAGAATTCAATGTTGAGTTCTACCGCAGATGCATGAATTATGCAAATTAACACGTCAAGTCAAGAGACAAGAATAGTTGATTGCTTGTACATAATATGAACACGCCTTAATTAGGTTTTGTTACTATGCATGGTCGAGCGATCCATGGATTAGGGCAAAGCTAGGCAAGACTTGACACTGTCCGCACCGTGGTACAAACTGGCTAAAAGTATGTGGGATTATCCAACGGTCTCTATATTTCCGCCTAAAGAAGGAAAAAAGAAACACTCTATGAGTGTAATTGAGGCATTCACTTGTGCAAAGACTGCAGATATGGACTATGCTAAGCGGGCGATTATCTCGATTTCCCTCTAGGCGACAATCAACCTGAGGAATTGTCTTAGATCGGGTAATTCGGTGGCCTATGGCCATAAGCACTATGTGATCAAGGAGCCACACTAATTTATATTGCTCAAAAATATGAATCACGAGATAATAAGGCACTAAGTCAGTACTGTCATGGGAAGCTGCCAGCACGGTTGTCGCACCCATGTCTTTCTTTTCCATTTCTGGCCCTGGCCCCTTCGCA
Organism: Aspergillus caelatus; assembly: GCF_009193585.1. Classification (NCBI taxonomy): domain Eukaryota; kingdom Fungi; phylum Ascomycota; class Eurotiomycetes; order Eurotiales; family Aspergillaceae; genus Aspergillus; species Aspergillus caelatus. The sequence goes on from NW_022475573.1 coordinate 36,893, forward strand.
TACAAAGCCCTTAATTCTATTGATGGCCGCGGCTCGAACCGATATGCTCGTCTGAGATAATCGCTAAATGCTTATAAAACGTTCTGATGAAACGACCCCACAGCATTCAAAGGTGTCACCGAACCGGCGGCCCAAGTTCAATGGTTCCCGACGTCTGAATGGAGCTGTACGGAGGGTAAGTCCTTGGTTGGACATTGCAGCCACGTGGAAATGACAGAGTCAAGTTTCAAATAAACACAGTGTTGCAGAGGCACTGATAACGAACAATAAAATTTGCTCGGTGGTGGACCGTATTGAAATTTGAACGATTTACAGTGGACTCCAATGTGGGTGTGCTAGAAGCATACTATTGATTCTTGTGGCAAGTGTGGATAGCGATGACCTCAACATCAACAACCAGTCGAAACCGTGGGAACACGCGTTGTTTTGTCGTTAACAAGTTGTGGAAGAGTTCGAAGTACAAATTTTAAAGCATCCGATTCATCTATAGCCAATCAAGCCACAGATAATGATTGTCTACTTACCATTCTGAGGATTGAATCGGGGAGATCTGAAAAGATGGAACTTGGGCTGCGACAGGCGGTGTCGCACACGTGACCCTCCTCCTGGGGGGTGCAACTAGTGGCTAAGTTAGCATTAGTCTGGCGTGTTTCAAACACACCTGAACTCCTCCACCCATTGGTTTGAGTTAGCGCGCGCGAACACTGTGTGTTTCAGCTGCGCCGATGGTCCAAGTTTATTAATAACACTAGCCCGGATTCGGGGTTTGCCATTTCGGGGGATTCCCTGGTGTGTGTGTGTGTGTGTGTCGGTGTCGGCACAAAAGACAGTGCTGGACCTGAGTACGTTGCTTCTGAAATGCCGGACGGGAGGAGCGAATCAGCATGTTGGTCTCGGTCGTCTTGTTGAGTCCGAAACAATGTACAGGGATACCTAAGCCAATTCAGGGTTCGTGACTAGGACTCAGCCCGGACGATGCCCGCGCAGCTTCTCCTCGTCCCACCCGCCAATGATGAAAAGCCCACAACTCCCAGGGGGCGTTGCGCCTAGGGTGATGATGATGAATCGGATTGGTTTGGCCCCAGTCAATCAGCCTTCCCGTTTCACATTTTCCCTTATCCCCAGAGCCTCTACACGGTCTACACTAGTAGGTTGGCTCCACGCCAAATAGAGGTCCCTGCTGAAAAAGTCGCCATCTGTATCTAGTAAAATAGTGTCCTTACCTCTCGTCAATTGTCTCTTCTTTTCTGATCTTTTCTGACTTCTTCATCGCTGGAACGACTGACGCTAAACCTTTCCTTTTTCTTCAGTGACGCTCTTTGCTGCTATCATCATCATCTGAGTAAGTCCTCACTTGTAAGCCCCCCAACGCCCTGCAGTATCAGCGCACCGTGCACACCCAAGCGGGTCAACCTTACGCTAATTTGAAATTGTCACTACAGTTTAGCTGCTGGACGTATACTCTCTGCCCGCTCAAACTGGTTTTGGCCTCCTCGTGGGATTGAGCAGATTTCTTATTTTTATCTTTTCGGTGCCTCTTCTGGAAGAACCTTCCTGTTATTATTGTTTTCTTTCTTTCTTTCTTTCTTTCTCTCTTTCTTTCTTTTTTTCTCTATCTGACCTTTTGGATACTATCCTACCGTTTCCCCTCTTCGTGTGACGAGCTCTTTAGGGAAACGGGGTTGTGTGATCCTAAGCGCCGTGACCACTGCCGCATACGAATGAAAAATCCCGTTTGAATCTAGTACCACTCTGGTATAGGTTCACTTCCTGAGACTAGGTATAACAGTGCATCCTGTTGAAACCCCAAAGCATTGTGAAAGAGATAGGAGAAAAAAAAAAAAAAAAAAAAAAGGGAGTCTTTGATAATAGAAAAATAAGGTATGTTTGAAATTGTCAATTCTGCTTTTGTCCTATTATAATCTGGTTCATTATTGTTCATTTGTTTATGATCTCCTAATTTCTGTTTATACGTATTATACCCTTTGCTCTAGTTGGTTATTTCTGTCTTTGTTCGTCCAGTTCCCACCCCTTCAAGTGGTACCAGTTGTGGATCAGTTTTTCG